>NC_048274.1:199738-369738 GCF_009762535.1 Notolabrus celidotus | reverse complement strand
ATCAACAAAGACCAAACATCAAGACAGGATCAGATCCAGTCCCATCTTACAGACAGGACTCAGTCTGATCTCATCTTAATCCACCATGAGCAGAGCACTTTGCAGCATTTAGCAAGTTACAGTGGCAAGGACAAACTTCCTTTAACAGGCAGAAACCTCCAGCAGGACCAGACTCATGTTAGACACACATCTGTCGAGACCTGTCGTGCAAGGTTTGTGCATTTACTTGTTGATCTATCCCTTTAAAGCTGCTGTTGGTAGGAATGGTGTAAAATACGTTACTTTTTTTCTACTGGGTTTGGAGAAAAGGTCATAATGCCGATCGGTACTCATCGGTAAGTGGAGTAATTTGAGACTATTGGGAAATCTCTGTTTTCCAATGCCTTTGTATCAAGCAATGTTATTATTCCCCTCGTTCCCTTTATGACGGACCAATCATAGCTAATCTCCAATCCACTGTCCTGAATGGTTCAGGGGCGGCCCCTATACGTCCTCAGATTGGCTATGAGTCCGGCATTACAATGATTGCACACGCCGATCTGTGTTGGGGGGCTAAGAGGAAATTTGGTTGGGAGGGATAGTGTTGAAATTCAAAGTCCCTCTCTCTGAGCAGATGTTTACTCTGTGACTACCAACAGCAGCTTTAAGAGAGAGTAATGTTTGTTTTTAGGTATTCAGGATGAAAGATGAATCCTTCTCCCAGGTGACATTTCGCTTTGGAGAGCCTGAATGTCACGACGATGAAGGCAGGTTCATTTTCTATTTGTTTTTCAGTCTCCTGAATTTGGATCTGGACTCAAGAATCGGGTAGAAGCAGAATCAGGGGCGTGGGCTTTGCCTAATGGTTAAGACGCGTGCCCATATAGCAGCTGGCCCGGGTTCAATCCCAGCATGCGGCCCCTTTCCTGCAAGCTTTCTCACCCAGTGTTCTCTCCTCTCTGAATAAAGGTGTAAAACAGAAGAAGCAGAATCAGAAACAGTCAACTTGAGATGCTACCTTACTTTCTGCTCATCAGATATCACAAAGTAACTGTTCATGATGCTTGTGGAACATTTACTTTGTGATATAATATGATTCTCATCCCTAATAAGGAAGTAGTAGCAGAGTAAGACCACAACTAATGCAGTGAACACAGCATATGCACACTGGAACACTAGGGATGGGCATTTCAAGCAAGAATATCATTCAAGCCACATTACTGCCACATTACAGCCAATGGAAAAAATACATCTTTAAGATTATTGGAGTATTCAAATATCACGACTCATCCCTATAAGAAACCAGTTGTAACACGCGTGCAGGAAATACAGGCTACGGCTCTCTTTTTTCCAGCTTTAAATTATTCACTGCCGCTCTAGATCAGCCGGTCAGAGCTGAAGAAGTAGTCACTCAGGTTAGTCCATCCAGCAACCTGAACACCAGGCCTCAGGAGGCGGCCTGAGTCAGCTGACTGCTTGAAAATAGGCCAAACAAAGATGGAGATCTAATCCCACAGCCTTTCACTTCACAGCTGGCTGCACAGACCCGTTTCAAACCAGACCACCTTCTTCTTCTTTCAACACCTCACAGACTGAACTGGCCTTGATTGAGGTCTGAGTCCACTGGCAGGGTGCAGGATCAGCCAGACTCAGTCTACCCCATGTGACGCAGGGGGAAATCAGGTCAGACTGGTTCTCTGTGAGCAACAGAACCCGACATGACACCTTTTGGCTGTCTGCTGAGTCTCCTGATTATCACAATCACTCAAGCTTTGTGTGCAGTCCAGTTCCTCTGACCTTAAAGAGTCTGCTGATCTGACACAGACTCCAGGGTGTGTGAGATGTGCACACTGACAGAGAGAAGTCTCCTTCTTATGGATTATTACTCAGTATTATAACCCAACATGAGGAATGCATGGAGATGTACAGATTTAAATAAGATGACAGATTCTGCAGACAGATGCTAGGGCTGCTTAAACAGAGCTGTTAGCTAGCTGCTTCTCTTTCACTCTGTCATGTAGCTCAGGCTAACAGCAGCTTTAAAGGGACACACAACACAGACAGCTTATAAACAGGAAAGAATACATCAATGATTATAATATTAAAGACAGTTTAAAACAACAGAATACTCTCATTAAAAGTTATCACTTGCTAACGGATGATTCTGACATTAGCTAGGTTACTAGCTAGCAACTTAACACGAATCACAGCTCCTTTAAAAGGCTAAATCTGAACAAATCCACCATAATAAGGCCTCTTATGTTGAGATGTAGGTTGGTGACTCATTCTGTGATTAAAAATAAGAGTTATGAGTTTAGGAAACATTAATCCAGCCAGCTGACTTCATCCCCTCATGCTAACTCTGCTAGCTTAAACTGCATCTTGTCTCCCCGCTTGTTAGCTTGATCCAGCAGGTCCCAGCTCGTTAAATATTCACTCTGAAGTTCTTACTGGATTCACAACTTCATGAAGAATCCTCCCGAAGCCTCGCAGCGTGGACAGAATCCTGTGAAATCACATTTTATTCCAGTTTTTCGCCGGGGAGAGAGAGAGATAAGCGTTGGTCACGTTTGTCAACAGACAACTGGGGAGGAACGTGCGCATGCGCAGTGCTGTCAGGGGTGACATGTACCCGGAAACCCATACATGGATTTATGTCTGAATTAAAAACCTTCAAAAACCCAAATAATGAGCAGGATTTGAATGGAATCAAACAATAACCTCTTTATCTTTAAGTTTCATGCAGACATTAGGAACTCTTTTTGCTCGTTGTGTGTTTGTTTCTCCAGAAAAGGCTTGAGTTGGATGATCAAAGAGGAAACAAATGCCAAGATTGTTATCCACAGGCTCCTTCGTTTTAGTAACCTATAGAGAGTGCGAATTTCTTCACTGAGAGAATATTTGTTGGAGAAAAAAAACACATTAATTGTACTAGCCTATGATTTATAACTCATTTAGCAGGGGTAATACAGTTATTACTATTTTACTATTATCCACAGCAGGGGCGTCACCAGGAAGTCTGGGCCCCGTGAAAAGATATCTCAGTGGGCCCCATCACCACAGCCAGCCCTACAAAATATAACAGTGGCTACGTTTACATGAGACTTTTAATTCTTCTTTCATTCCAAATTAAGATTAAATCCTCTTTAAAAAGATTAAAAATGACCATGTAAACACCTAATTCCAAATGAAAACGACCATTCCGAATTAAACTTAAATCTGAAGTAAGCGTCTGGTTTATTCTGATTTTAAATCTGAATTGAAAAATTCCTCGATCATGTATACGTTCATTCCGCTTTAAATTCATTCCGCTCGTTCTGAGCATGCTTGTTCCCTTGTCCCGTCGCGATGACGCACATATTCCAGAGCAGCCGTTGCACTAACCGCTTTGATTCGCCAAAGTCCGGTCTTCCGCCTCCCTTCTCCGGTCCTCTCTCTCTCTTCTCCTCTTCAGCTGACAAAAAGGAAGCAGTACGTTTGTGTCGAGCTGCTTTTTAAAAACTATAGTCAAAATCAAAGCGAAATTCGAACTTATTTTGTGGTCTTCCATCTTGTAACTGAAAATGAAAGAAGCAGGAACTGGAGTCTGTTTTCTTCCGGTAAACGTAATTACATCATGCCCACCCCTGTCCAATCAGAACCCTTCCCAACCCCCAGACCTTAAGAGGAATTGAATAAAAACAATTAAACGTGTTTTCCATGTAAACCTCAATTCGGAATTACTATTTCCATGTAAACACGAAGGAGAAAACTTTAATTCAGAATTATTCAATTCGGAATTAAAAAACATCATGTAACCGTGGCCAATGGCTACGTTTACATGAGACTTTTAATTCCTCTTTAATTCAGAATATAAATGAAATCCTCTTTAAAAATATTAAAAATGACCTTGTAAATAATTCAGAATGAAAACGACCATTCTGAATTAAACTTAAATCTGAAGTAAGTGTCTGGTTCATTCTGATTTTAAATCTGAATTGAGTAATTCCTCGATCATGTATACGTTCGTTACGCTTTAAATTAATTCCGCTCGTTCTGAGCATGCTCGTTCCCTTGTCCTGTCGCGATGACGCACATATTCCAGGATGGCTGCCCGAAGCAAGCGTTGGACTCGAGCCGAGACTCTTTATTTAATAGGAGCCTCAGAAGAAATGGATAACATGAAAAGAGTTGATGGACGGAAGCATAAAAATGTGGACCTTTTTAAAGCTGTAGCGTCAAAGTTAATGGAGGCACTTGTCACTTGTGTGGTCTTCCATGTTGTAACCAGAAATAAAAGAAGCAGGAACTGGGGTCTGTTTTCTTCTGGTAGATGTAAATACGTCACGCCCGCCACCTGTCCAATCAGAACCCTTCCCAACCCCCAGACCTGAAGAGGAATTGAATAAAGACGATTAAACGGGTTTTCCATGTAAACCTCAATTCAGAATTATTATTTCCATGTAAACACGGAGGAGAATACTTTAATTCAGAATTAAAAACATCATGTAACTGATTCCATTGCTGACATAATAATGGTTTATGTGCATTAAACAAAAATATATGCTTAAAGTCCCCAAAAAAAAGCGCTGTTCAATTTTTTCACTTTGCAAAGTTGTTCCGCGGGCCGGATTGGAACCTCTTCATGATGATTCATGAACCTGATTCTCTTCATGTGCAGGTGTGTGTTAAACATGTAAACACAGAGACAGAGCTCTGTTACTGTTTATATTGATCAGAGTTATTACAGTGAACATGTGTGCAGACACAAACAGCTGTTAAAGCCGTCATCACAAACCGACGTCGCTTCACGTGACGCTCCGGAGGAGAGGACGTCTCATTTCTCTAAATATAAATCTCCTCGTTCCTCTCTCCTCTGGTTCCATTTCCTCGCATCTCTGGTGGGCGGGACTAAGACACGCGAGGAAGAGACGCGAGGAAGAGACACGAGGATGGACGTTTAGAGCTTTGAGAAGCACCCATGGTTATCTACCCTGGTAAGGAGTGAACCACCTTATCCAGAGTTAACCCTGAAGTTACCTTCTGCTGTACTCCTCTTGCTTTCCTCATTGCTTCAGTTACATTTCAATTAAAGTACACTTCGTCCCAGACTCGTCTGCACTTATTCAGATAACCGTGGAAGCTCCTCGCTAAAGCCGTGTTATTGAGACCACCTGGGACCTTTTACTGTACGGCTTTAGCCCGTCTTACTAATCTTAGCCTTTAAGACTCTTTGCCTAATGGTATGATATCCATCACCTGCACAAACATGCACCCCCACCCGTCACGGTCACACGCCGGGGTCGACTTTTAGAACATATCTGCACCTAGAACTGCAAAACTGACAGAAGACGCACAACAATAAAAGCATGTGTGTTTCATTATAGATGCAGGACTCATTCTAAGTTGATTTTCAAACGATATGAAGGAAAAAAATGGATTTATAAAACATTGAGTGTGAAAAATAAACTACAATCATTCCTTGAATTTTAAGTAGTGTTCATTTAAACTCAGCAAAACTTCAAATATGTGTCAGTGTGGTTTCTAAAAGCATAACTTTGAAACTGTAACATGTAACATACTGTGAGGCAAAGAGCCTTAAAGGCTAAAAATAGAGAGTCAGGCTAAATCCATACAGTGAACGCTCCCATGAGGTCTGTGAGGTCTCATGTATAAGATAGAAGCTGGAGTAAAGCATCTAATGAGCTTGAAGGGAAAGCACAGTTACGTGCTCCTGCAGAAATGACTCCTGGAATAACGAAGCCGAGTAAACGCTTCAAAGAAAACAAACTCTCGTGTTGTTTGCTTATTTTTTATTTCAAAGATTATCAGAAACAACAGCTGAGATCATCTCTGACTTTCTCTTCTGGTTTTTATGTTCGCTCTCATTTAACTCACAAACTCTCTTTCATCCTTTCCTCCTGCACTTCCTGTGTCATCCCTTTTACTCAGAGGACCTTTCAGACGACACACCGACGTGTGTTTGGTTTTAAAGCAGACACGTCGTGAAGAGAGATCGTCCAGAGATCTGCAGACAGCAGAAAACCCAATCCAGCATCCCTGATGTTGATGATTTCCTCTTTCAGGAAGAAAGTTAACGAGTGTGCGACATGAAAACAAGACGGTGCAGCTGCAAAGTCATTCTTGCATACTTGTGGAAATTGTCAAGATGATGCAATGCAGTGACACAAACTGGGATTAATAAATATTGCATAATGTAAAGATTAGCATAGAGTTTAAACACAAGTTCCATTTTCTGTAAGTCTTTTTGCAGCACTGATGATCTGCAGGTAAACCAGGAGGGAAACGTTTGGCCGTCAGGTTCTGTCCTTCATGCAGCCGCTGCCAAACATGTTAGAAAACTTTAAAACGAAGGAGATCTCCGGCTCTTTCAATTCATGGCCGGTTAGTTCAGATGTTCACAGTCCCTGAATCCAAACGTCCTCACGTCCAAAACATCTCACAGATTATTCCTCCAAACACGTGAGAGAAATTCTGATGTTCCTGTGAGTTCAAAAAAGAAGGGACTTTAAAAATCTAAGGCAAAGTTTGACCAAGTCCCCAGCGACAGGTCGTCAGGTTTTCTTGTCCTGCTGCTGAATGAACCAATCACTGGGCCTGATGTCCAGTTTGAGCTGATCCATCACCCACGGGTCTTTATTCGCCCCCTCGATGAATTCCTCCAGAGAGATCTGACCTGAAGAGGAGGAGGAGCAGGAGGACACACAATCAGAAAAACTCAAACAACAACCAGACAAGAAGCAGGAGAACAAACGCAGACAGGTTTTATGGATCTTACTGTCTCTGTTCTTGTCCACCAGTTCAAATATTCTGTCACAGACGTCTTCGATGTTTGTCTCCTTGATGCTCGGGTCGTTGTGTTTCTTTAACTTCTGGATGATCTGAGTGGATGCAAACAAAAAAGAGAGACTCTTTGACTTCAAATGGTTAAGAAACGTCTCTAATGTTAAAGTTTCTGCACGTGACAAAGTGTGTGTGGGATCAGGGTCTAGTAGGGTCACTGGATACACTCAGGAGGTGGAGCTTCAGTCCTGTGAGTTAACTTTGACTTTCAGATAATTTGAGGCGCAACATCACTAGTTAGATGAAACACATAAGTTGGGAGTTCTGGCCCAAACACACTTCCTCTTCCCTGTCTTCTTCCTGACATCTCTCCATACACTCCTCTCTCTGTCTTCTCTCTCTGAGGGAGTTGGGGGAGGTAGAGCGTACACCCAAACCCAGCGAGGGGAAGCCCTAGCCTGAGCACACTTCTCATCCTGGCTCTGCCTTCTCTGACTTCTTTCTAACATCTCCATGCACAGACTCCTCTCTCTTGTTTTGAAGATCATTAGAGGTCACTAGAGGTCACTAGAGGTCATTAGAGGTCATTAGAGGTCATTAGAGGTCATGTTTTAACGTAGAAAGTATTGGTGTTGGCACTACCTGGAGCATGCATGCACAGAGATGTGATGCTGGAGATGTGTCCTATGATGGGCAGTAGGAGCTGGCATGGACGGGTGTGGTTCTGGGACACAGGGCTAACTGTTAAACCTCTCTGAGGTGTCTGAGTTTACAAAACACTGCTGATGAAGCGTCCACTTGATAACCCCAGTGATGTATCGGCTTTAGCTGCCCGTCTATCTCCAGTTGTGGGGGTCATTAGGAGTCATGCACTAGGCTTCATTACATATCACAATCATCTTGTGTTTACTCTGAATTTGATATCTATTTGTAACACCAGGGATTGCATCCATTGGTGTGAGTGAAATGCAATCTAAGAATCCATTGGCGATGATGTAACCATGATTCACCTTTAATTTATCCCTTCAAACTGATATCTGCATGCATCTGCAGCTCACGATCTGCTCTGATGCATCATCTCTTAGCTGCAGCTTCATTCTTACTACTCAAGGGAGCTATGGTAATGTTTGAAAAGGAAGTCTCTGCACAAAGTCCTTCATCACTGAGTGCTGGATGCATTTGAAAAAGTCGACCATCACTTCATATCTTGCTGTCAGACGATAACAGCCGGGCTACGAGATTGAACTTTACCAAGTGCGTGAGGCAGAACTTTCCAAAACCTTGTACAGGAGGTTATATCAGAGCGTGGAGAGATACAACTGATGTACTCCAGTGGGACAGAGGTGAAAAACGAGCAAGAGAGGGTCTAGCGTTGGAGTCAAGCCCAGAGATGCTGTGATCAGGACAGTATAGCCTCTGAACTTTAGGTGCATGCTCTATCCACTGAGTCACACAGGTACCCCAACTTTCAATCTGAAGCAAGTTTGCACACCAGAGAATCTCTGCAATCAAACTGTTGACTCTGTTACCTGTAACCTCATTTTCAGTTTACAGTACCTGTCCTTAGCTTCAAGAACGACCCACCCTGCATGGCTGAACCCCTAAATTAAAGCCGCCTCATTGAATTTTAAACCAACAATCTCTTTTAGATAAACAAACAACCTTTCATGTATCTCAAACTTTGTGAATATCTGAGTTTTTCCTCTTTGCAGGAAGAGAAAACGTGTTTAAAGGATGAAAACCGACTGAAATCAGCCGAGGAGACATTTTCTGCTGCCTTTCAGTATCTGTGATCAGTAAAGTTGTCTTAGTCTGAATCCATGTTTGCATGCATCACTGTAAAGCTGTATTCATCAGAGTGGCTTTAAGGTGTTATTAGAAGTGGATCTGCACTTCATGACTGAAATCTGTCCTGTTGGAGCATGCCGACCGTGCAAAGTATTCCCAAACGGTTTCTGACATCGATAAATGAACTGAACTCACCTTCACTATGGTTCGCACTTCCTGTCTGTCGAGGCAGCCGTTTCCATCTCTGTCGTAAACTTTAAACGACCACCTCAGCTTGTCCTCCAGTCTTCCACGAAGCACCAGATGCACCGCTGCAACGTACTCCATGAAGTCTATGTGACCGTCCTGCAGAGCACACGGACACGGAGGATACATCAGCCTTTAGATAAGCCACACTGACATGACAGGTCCAGATATGAATCTTAACAGAAGATACTACAATCATGAGGACTTCATTGATAGTAGCGAGTAAAAATGGCTGCCAATTTTTGCAATAAGATGTAGAACATTTCTCTGTCTTCTTAACTCAAGGTGTTAAAACATAAGACGCAGCTTTCTTACCTGATTCGTGTCAAAAGATCGAAACACGTTGTCCATGTATGCAGCTTCTTCCTCCGAGGAGCTGCTGTTGACTCCAAAGATCTTCTTGAATTCGTGTAAGTGAAGGTTTCCACTCGGACATTCGCTCGCAAATTTCCTGTAGAGCTCCTGGATGTTCTGGAGAGTCACCTCCCTCTCTGGGTCGCTCTGTCCCTGGCCCATGGTGTTGTTTGCAGAAACTCAAAGTGTCTAAAGTGATGAAAGACCTACAGCGGAGTGAACTCTACTCCGTGCTCCAGCCATGAACCCATGGCTTCTGCAACCTTTCGTCTATTTCAAGGTAACCCGCAGGATAAATCGAATTGATGTTTCTGTGATCTTCCCCAAATCCTTCTCAAGAATTCTTCTTTTCTGTTCAATATTTCTCTTTCCTCAGCTCCCTTGGAGCAACTACACATCCTTCCCGATTAACTCCCCTCTGAGCTTTAATGTATTTGTCAGTAAGCGACAGCTCGTTTGGCTGTTGGACGGCTGAGCGGATTGGCCCCAGAGACAAAAGGCCACCTCTGAGCTCTCAGGGAGATTAACAGATATTATGACGTCAAAGCCTGGGTGAGATCTTAGTGAAACTTTGGATCCTTTGAGGTGTGGCTGTTACAAACAGAGCGCACAGCAGCCAAGATCTGGACTTCAGTGGTTTCTGTAGATGTGACTGATTCAGTAGACTCATCTAAGAGAGGGATTCAAGATTGACTCTAACTGAAGAGAGAAGATTAATCGAGCATCAGAGTTTGAACAAAAAGCCGGATTATGGACTCCCACAGGAAAATAATTTTAGAGAGGAGCTCTCAAAAGTGTTTCATTTATGTCTCCTAGACAACAATGAGATCTGTTTGAAAGCTAAATGAGACTATAGATTATGTCTCCTGTTTCTCATTCTTGCCTCCAGAAAAAAAAGTTTTAAAAAGTCTCAGCTTAGTCTCCCTTTCAGTTCAAAAGGAGATCTGGTCAGAATCTGAAATGGTTCTCAGGTATTTCTCAGGTGTTGTGACTCCTTTTGAGCTCAGGTGGAGAAATCAGGGAGCTCTCTTAATCTAACCTCATCCATTTGTTTTAGTCAGACTCAGTTTTTGTGGCTCAAGTTGAGCTCAGATGGAGCAAAGAAAGAGCCTGAGCTCATCTTTTCATCAACATTTATAGAGCCCTGCAAAATTAAGATTTCAATGCAATTGTCTACAAACTTACAATTCTCATTAAAACATTTGAACCACTTCAAGATCAGATATTTAGATGTGAAATGATCTCTTCTTTGACTTCACAGTCTGGTCCTTCCTTTACAAGTCTGTTTGGAACAAAACCACTTCACAAAGATTTAGTGGATTTGAGAGAAATTGCAACAGATAGAGATTTCATCCCAGGTATGACAGACCGTTTATTTAACATATGGGCCGCAAAAGGGCCGACCGGATTTAGCAAGATTATTACAATTAAAGGGGAGGATTCTGTTGCGCGCTGGTGGCCTAGCGGTCTAAGCGCCCCACATACAGAGGCTACAGTCCTTGTCGCAGGGTTCGATTCCCAGCCAGTCAACCATTTCCTGCATGTCGTCCCCCGCTCTCTACTCCCCACATTTCCTGTCTCTCTTCAGCTGTCCTGTTAAATAAAGGCAAAAAGACCAAAAATATGTTTAAAAAAAGAGAAGAAAATGAACCATTAATGAGATCTCTCATTTAAGTCTCAGATAAGACTCATGTCATGGTCTCAACTATTTCTCCTGGTGAATTTTAGGAGAAACTAATGAGAACAATTTGAAACTTGATTGAGGCTGAAATGAGAATCTCAATTTTGTCTCCCGAGACTTAGAAGAGAAAGCCTTGAGCAGTAAAATTTTCCTCTGGGCTGGAGCCTAGTTTGAGTTTTAATATAGGGCTCAATGGGGGTGGTCTCACTTTTGGAGACAGCCTCAAGTGGACATTTGAGGAACTGCAGTGACACAGAGAGCATGCTCACACAATGCATCTTTACTCCGCTGCAAGGCTCTTAAGCAGGTTGTAATCCAGCTCCCAGCTCTCACTGCATTAAACTGCATTTCAGATATTAAAGCCTGGATGAGACAAAACTTTTTACAGCTCAACCAGGACAAAACAGACTTATCATTCAAAGACTCAGAGGGAGAAACTGGCCTCTACACTAAATGTTCTTGGACTTAACCCAAACCAAGACGCAAGAAGCAAGAAACCAAGGTGTTTTATTTGATTCTGATTTTAATTTTAAATCACAAAATCACAAAAACAGCAATTTATCATGTAAAGAACATTTTTAAAATGAGGTTGTTTCTCCCTCTGAGCAACACAGAGAGACTAAAGCACACTTTTATAACCAGCAGGCTTAATTGTAATGCAATGAATTCAGAATGCTGCAGCACGAGTTTGAACAAACCCCAGAAAGAGAGACACATTACGTTTGTTTTAAAGTCTTTACATTTTGATTTTGAGATTATTTTATTAGTTTTTAAGGCGCTGCATGACCTCGCACCAGACTACATCTCAGATATGCTTTTATTGTAAGAACCAGGAAGGCCTCTCAGATCCTCCGGCTCCTCTCTTTTAGCCGTTCCTCAGAGGAGAACAGAAGCTTTAAAGGTGACATATCATGCAAAATTGACTTTTTAATGGTTCTTTACCTGAAATATGTTTCCCTGTCTACAAACCCCCCGAGAATGAAAAAAATCCATTCTGCCCCGTTCTGATTTCTCCACCTTTCTGTAAATGTGTGTGAAACGAGCCGTTTCAGACTCCTGTGTTTTTGTTACGTAACAACAATATCCAGTCTGTCACGGAGTCAGAGCTCGGAGCTTGTTCAGCCCATAGACTGTATAAAATAATACTGAATCCCTCCCCCGTTTTTCATTACCTGCACAAATGTGTGCTAACAAGGAGCTTAGGAGGGAGGCATGCTAGTTGTAGGCTGTCTTAATAAACACAAAGGTCGGTTTTACTCCCCACGTCTGCAGATTTGAAGATCTAGTGGATGATTTTTATTTATCATGGATAAGTGCTAGCGCTAATTGGCATAGCCACATAGCTACATGTTCATAGCTGTAGCTGTAGCTGTAGCTGTAGCTGTAGCTGTGTACCAAGACACACGTCGACATACTGACAAATAAAACAACAAGAAACACTAAATCTGTGACCAATGGTTCAGAAAGGTCCTGCTGCAGGCGCCTCTCCGTCAGGATCAGATTCTGGATCAGATTCAGAGGGTTGAAGTAACGCGGGTCTGTGAGCAGCCGTGTATATTCAGCCAACATGTAAACATTAGATCAACGTGCTGGAGAGCCGAGGCACATCCACTTCCTGAGGGGGCGTGGTCAGAGAGAAAACAGACTGTTCTGAGGAGGACTGAAGAAGAGGGTTTTTCAGGCAGACCAAAATCTGATTTCAAAGTGTTTTTTTGAGCATAAACTTTAAAGACATGTTTTGGGGACCTCTTAGACCAATATATGTTGATGAAAAAAGCGTGATATGTCCCCTTTAAGAGACACTGCTTTCAGCCACGACGCTCAGAGACGATGGGACAGCCTGCTGGAGGATCTGAGAGGAGCTGATAGAGATATTCAGACTTTTAAAAGTAAATTAAAAACCCATCTATTTAGTCTGGCTTTAATTTAGGCTATGTATCATTTTATGTCACTTTATATTTATTTTATATTCTACTGTTTTATTTATTTTTAAACCTTCAATTCTGTTATTTAAATAACATTTTTAATCACTATTTTCAATGTTTTTATTTATCTTAGACTTTTTTATTCTGTTAAATATTTATGTTTTATATTTTATGTTCTTATTTCTTAAATATTTCCCTTTTTTCTTTATTTATGAACATTTAATTGCAATTGTTGTGCATCAGTCTCTGCTTCTAAATCCATTTAGTTTTATGTTGTATGATATATTAGATTTTTATTTAATTACATCGCTGTAAAGCTCTTTAGATTGCATTTAATTTCTATGAAAGGTGCTCTATAAATGAAGCTTGCTTGATTGATTGATTGATTGATTGATTGATTGATTGATTGATTGATTGATTGATTGATTGATTGATTGATTGATTGATTGATTGATTGATTGATTGATTGATTGATTGATCTGCAAGGACCCACTCCCCCATATCCCTACCTGAGCTCCTTCCATCTGGCATCAAGACTTACCGTTCTGCACCTCCAGGATGGAGAACAGTATTATCCTCAGAGTCTGAGCAGCTCTAAATCCCCCCTCTGACTGCCTTCTCTGACTTCTATTGGTGCACATTAGCCTTTTGCACTTACTCGACCACCTACTGAGTCACATTTATTTCTCATTGTGTTGCTCTTTTGCATCATTTGATCTTTTTATGGCTCCTTTTTTTATGTTGCATTGATGATAAGTTGCACTTTCGTTGTACCTGATGCAATGACTATAAGAAAAATCTACTCTATTCTAAATCTGCCTCAAACACAAGATTTTCATTGAACACTTAAATCAGTTTCTATGTGGTGCACTGTGTCGTCTTCACCACCTGAAGTCCTGCAGACAAGGAGGAGCAGTAGAGACCTCATGGTGTAAACTAAGTCTCTGAGGATTAAGTTTGAAGCCTTGAACAGGTCTGACTTTGGTGACACCTGGTGGCAGGATGGAGTAAAACACAGAGTTCAAAAGTCATGCAAGAAAACAAAAAGAAGCGTGTGTAAAAAATGCTTTTATTTAGAAAACAAATGCAACAACATTTAATAAAGAAACAACATGAGCTCCTTCAAATTCTCAACAGGAATATTGAATTTACATTTTTATAAAAAATCAATTATTTTATGCTCTGTTGTTTTATGGTTCCTGGATGCATTTTAATTATTGCACAGTGAATTATAAGTACACAAAATCTCAGAAATATCTGCATCACAGATTCTATCATTTAAAATAGACAGAGTAAATGGATGCAAAAAACTCTCAGAGGAATATTAGACGATACTTAAAATCAAAACATTTGGGTATACATGTGTTTGAAACATCTTTAAAAGGAACAGCATAGTTGAAATAATGGAATTATATCACATAAATAAGTATTTTTATTATTTTTGATGAATCTCTGAATGCATGTAATCGACTCCTAAACTAAAATAACTCCAGTAATTTATGTACAAATAAAAAATCGAGTGTATTTACATATAAAACATCCTCTGTGACTGATGGGTTTCCTTACATAGAGGCATTAGCTCATCCACAGCATGCAGCAAGGCTCAGACTCGGACCTGCTGTCAAAATCACAGCAGGACTGCAGCCGTGAAAAAGTGCAACGAGCTCCCTGTGCAGCACACGAGACGCTCAGCAAGGAGACCAACGACGAGAGAGACGAGGGATGAAGACGGCAGCTCCTCCTCGTCAGACTCAAGTAAAAAGCTGTGGGCTCTGAACCCACTCAGGGAAACATCACGGGACCCTCCCTACGTTCTGGATGACCCAGCCCGTCGCGTTCACGTCCAGCTTCAACATCCTCATCACCCATTCATCCTGCTGGGCGCCCTCCATGAACTCAGCCAGAGTTATCTGACCTGGAGGAGACGAGAACACAACAAACACTGAATCAAATGAAAACAGTGAAATCTGATTGGATCAGAATGATCTCATCTCAACAGGCAGATCTTGTTTGAGCACTAAGCTGACGCAGAGGTTCGGTTGACCCTGGTTTTCAGGTGAGATTTAGGCACACATCCAGGAGCAGCTGATTGACTTCAGCGCTCTAACCTGAGTCTGGACATGGAGAAGTACAGCTAATTGAGGCGGTGCCAATCCATTTGTGAGAACATCTAATTACTGTGCATTTATCCACACACACAACAACATGTTTACGTGCTCAAACTGAGGTTTTTCAATGGATGTCTTACAGAAAATCACATCTTTGTTTTGATTTTTGTCCTTTAAGGTCACATTATGTGCGACATTCTGCAAACAAAGCAGAGAAGACAATCCAGGTACCAATCTAGCTTCAGTTTAGCGTGTGCAGTCAAGTTAGCAATAACATAGTTTTAAAATAAAGCAGCAAAACCAGCAGTGGAACATTTTGAATCAGTGCCAGTTAGGTTATGTTTAGGCATCCATGCTCCTTAGTTAGGGTTAGGAATAAGACGGTTTGGACCTGAGTTAATGTTCTTACTCCTGAGTTGGCATCAAAGACACTGCTCAGTTCATTATAATCCTACCTGACTAACACAAAGCTGGATTTTAGGTCCATTACTGCTCTCTGTTTTTGCTTACCCTCGGTCAAATCATCAGTAACCGTAATGTACGATACCCCCGTTACGCCGATGACACCCAGATATATGTCCCTTTACATTCCACCATTAATAACACTATAAATCAACTCAACAACTGTATTTTTTTATATCAACACTTAACACTATACTGGCTTCTGTTCACCATCTCCAGCTGGTTCAAAATGCTGCACCAGAGTCCCACATAACAAAATCAGACTAATGAATCCGAAGGGGGTGAAGGAGTCTGGAGGCTCCAAGTCGTCCAGAATGAAAAGCTCGGTCTCTGCAGGGATCCTGTCTGTAATGTTGTCAGATGGTGTCATAATTTCATTGGACTCATTTGCACAAAGGACTTTTCTTGCAGCTTTTTTTTTTTGCAACTGCACGCACCAAAAATCTACTTCAGCAAATTAAAAGCCTTTTGCAAATGTAGGTCATTTACAAGCAAATATGTAAAAATAAAGCCCAGGGGCGTGGACTTAGCCGAGTGGTTAAGCTGCGAGGCCATGTAGCAGGTGCCCTGGGTTTGAATCCTGCCTGTGGCGTCATTTCCCCATCTCTCCCAAATTCCTACACTATCCACTGTCCTCTCCCTCTGTCAATAAAGGTGTGAAAGCTCAAAAAATATAACTTTAAAAAATAGATAAATACATAAACAAATAAAGCCCAGAAATTCCCTCTCAAAACAACATGACACTTGAAATCCAATGAAGACAAAACTGCATTTTAACGTGTCTCTCTGCCATGTCGTCTTTTAACTCCTCTTGTGTTCCCCTCGTTTTCTGATGCAAGGTGTGAAATACGTACCATCTTTATTCACATCCACCAGCTCAAAGATCCTGTCACAGATCTCAGACGGCGACATGTTGACCTGGTTCCTCTGGAGCTTGATTTTGTAAATGATCTGTGTGAGAAACATGAAATGCAATGATCATCAGCTCATCTTTCATTCATTTAACCTCCCTCCTTGTTCCTCATTTCTGCTTCAGAGTTTGAAGAGAACTCACAGCTCCTTAACTTCCTCATTCATCCTGCACTCTTCACCCTTTTTGTATTTACCAACAACTAGTGGTTTTTAAAGCCTCTTTCACACATGCACTTCTGCAATTTGCCTCCAAAGCTCTGTAAAGTTGTTCATTCACACGTGTCTCTGTCAGGTGAGGTGGATGAAGGGATTCCAGGTAAAAAGTCCAGGTTAAGTCAGGGTGAAATTTACAGCTGTTTGTGCATCACCCTGAACATTTGAAGAAGTTTGTGCGTGTGTGAACAGAGCTTGTGTTACCCTTGTGTTTTAATTGTTGTGAAAGTTTGATGAAGATGAACGAGACTGAAACAAATAAACAACATCAGGAAAAACTGTGATCATAAAGTGTTGTGTTGTTTCGTTGGTTTTATAATCTCTGTTTTTATTGTGAAGGCTTTAAGAAGCTAAATGAATAAAATGTGAAGTTATAATAAATGAGGACTCAAACATTGCTTGCTTGTATAACAGCCATAACTGTAACCTAATTCCTCTCTTGCAGGTCAGCCCAGGTGGACGCTGTACGGTGGGCAGGTGGGCTAATTTTACTCCTCTGACTCGGAGGCTTAAAGTTCAGCAAAGATGTTTATTTTAAGAAAAGCTCCCTTATAGACCGTCCACTCCTCACTAATGCTCTGTGTGGGGACATGAGCTGTAAGCCTGTGGCAGGGTCACTTATATAATCTATCATGAGTGGATTTATGTTATAAAACCTGGAATCTTTGACCGTTTGAGATGCGCCTAAACAATCCACAGTGAAATCAATATTTATCATGATGTAGAATATTCACCCTGATGATACGCTTCACCTCCTGCCTGTCCAGCTTGCCGTTCCCGTCCTTGTCGTACATCTTGAACGACCACTTGAGTCTGTCTTCGAGATTCCCTCGTAAGATCAAGTGAAGAGCAGCGACATACTCCAGGAAATCAAGTGTGTTATCCTGAGGGAACAAAAATATGAGGTACAGTCACAACAAAGAACAAAATCTGACTGCACAGAGAGGAAGTGATGCTTCTTTTAGGGGAGACCGGGGATGGATTCAACATGACGGAGCCCCTTAAGGGACTTCCTTATACATTTGAATTCCTTAGAAACTTTTGGCATCTTCACATTTAGCTGAGATGCAAATGTAAGTTGTCTAGCTTGCAGGACGGCTTGTGCTGATGAAGTTGAAGCTCCTGATCTGTGTTGATTTCGTGAAAGCATTGATCGTGTGATGAGTTTTTGACCCCAGAGGTTTACATCTGGGATTATCTTTCCAGAAACGAGTGCACGATGCAGCCAGAGTGTCTCCTTACACTAAACACTCTCTTCAAATGTCTCTCACCTGTGTGAAAAACATGCAAACACTTGTTTAATATCTTAGCGTTAGAGGTCAAACTCAAAGATGAATTCAGCAGATCTCTCTCATGGGTGTGCGATCGTGCCAGTGATCAAAAGTAGGAGATTACTTCAGGATCTTGCAGAACCTTCTTCTTCTTACATTTTTGTTTTGACTGAACTTATTTTGTTTTATTTATTTAACCAGGAAAACCACATTGAGATTAGGAATCTCTTTTACAAGTGTGTCCTGGCCAAGATCGTCAGCAGCACGTTCCAAGAAAGTTACAGACAACACAGAATTCTAAAAGATGACAACACATCATGAATTTCAAAACAAAAGTCATCAGTCAAAGCTTCTACAAGCTGATGCATCTTCCTCCAACGCCTTCAGTCTGCTTTAGAAACATTTAAAGAGACCAGCTCCCTCAAACCCAGGCTCTCCTGCTGCAGATCCCAGGCTGCAGGAGCAGAGGACCTAAAACTCTTTTTACCCATTGTAGCTTATTTTTTAAATGAATAAAATCTCATAAATACGAGGGGGGCAAGTTAAGAATTGCCTTAAAAACTTAAATCAATCTGCTTATCATCCTCACTTTTTAAACATGATAACATATGGCATAACTCTCACAGTGCTTATATAAATGGAAGAAGTCACATGTTGCAGCACGTCTCAGGGATTGTTGCAGCACACTCTGATTTTGTCTCAAAAGGCAAAGTTCTGAATTTCAAATAATGTTCAAGTGGGACTTTTAGAACAGAAGAGAAGAGAAAACACCCTGTTGTCTTCTGTTTGTGTGCAGAATGCAGAGTTATTGACTTTCCTTTGTTTACTCAGTCAATAAACACATGTAACAGATGCTGTTTAACCCTCCTCTGCCTGTTGACCCTGTGGTAAAAACGTAAGAATAGAGCGGATCAAAGCAGAATAGAATTCTCAACATCAGGGACAACCTGATCACACATCATACCAAATCACTCCACATAAAGTAATCTGTCTCATTCCCCCTCTGCCTGTTGACACTGTGGTACAAACATTAGTGTGGTCTCTGGCTGGTCTTGAGAGCAGCCTGAGGAGCTACTGGACCCCCAACCATCTCTGAGAGGGGAAACTGGAGCAACATCTAACGACAGCAGAGCTGGAGAGAGCATCTCTAAGTGGCTGATCTCTACAGAGTCGAGTAAACCAGCAGAAGTACAAATTAAAATCCCAAAAGGGTGAGCAGGACCCTGACCCCCAGGCTCTGTCTTCAGGTCCTGCTCACTCTGTCTGGATTCAAACTTGCCTGCAGCATCTTTCTGACTCTTGTTGAAGCCATCCCCGGTCTCCCCTACCTTATTCTTGTCGAAGGAGCGGAATATCGTCTCCATGTAGAGGGACTCCTCTGCAGAGGTGCTCGGCACACCGAAGATCCTCTTGAACTCGTGCAGGTGCAGGGCTCCGCTCGGACACTCCTTCATGAAGACGAGGCACAGCTCCTGAATCTGAGCCAAGTCCATCTCCTCGTTGTGACTCCCTTCCTGCCCCATGTTTTGTTTTATTCCCTCGGTAAATAAAAGAGATCCTGATGTGATGATTTGATTTAGCGATGTGTTGCCTCTGCAGGTCGCTAAGGTATCTGCTTACACACTCTAGTCAAAGTAAAGAGCTTTACAGAGCAGCTCAGCCTCTCTCTGTCCAAGCACAGGGATGGAGGGCTAATTATAGGTCAATCAGATTAGCTTGTTAATCGCCTGATCTTTAGCCAACAAGCTGAGGCCCTGGCAGCTCGAACAATCTGGCAACACTGCCATTACTGAGTGTAACTGCTGTGCCAACTGTGGTATTGAGTTAATCACAGAATTAGTGCTGAATTAAACCAGCTGGCTCTACATTACACTCCAAGATGTGTGGATTTCTGTCTTAAAACTTGCATCTGCAGAACTCAGAAATGGAACAAAGAGAGAAGAAGATAATCCATCGACTCAACGTGGAAACAGAAGACGTTATTGTTAATTTATCTCATCTTAGAGTCACATATATGTTCACTCTTCTCCAAAATAAACCCTGCATGCCTTCAAAATGCTCATATATCAAAGAGGGTTGAGTATCTGTGTGAGTCAGGGACAGGGATTGGTCCAGGGTGCGTGTGTGTGTGAGATATTTTTATCCTGCAGGTGATGGAGAAGCAAATACATGGACTAATGCTGGGCTGCTGAGAATAGCAGGACGAGGGGCAAAGCTTGATCCAATCCTGTCAGAGAAGGAAAGGACCAATCAGAGCAGCACCTGCATCAACAGAAACGACAACCTTTGCAACATGTTGCCTTCCCTCCTGGTTGATGCAGATGTTGTGGATGTACAGAAACACCTCAGCTCTCGCTCCTCACCTAGTGGAAGCTGCAGCACTGAGATGCATGAGTGAAGGCTCCCCCTGCTGGCTGCTTGACAGAATGCAGGTATAAAGAAGCTACGTCCACACTTTAAAGAGTTTGTTGTCATTCTTTGAGCACAAATACAAACTTGTGTTGAAGTCATGAGATTTAGACACAGAAACATAATGATTATAAATAACATATTAATTAAATAAATGTATAATGTCATATAAAAACTGGAGCTCAGACTTCTCAGACGGTCAGAAAGATATTTATTTATCTAAAAATACACATAAAGCATCAAAAACACATGACACAGAGAGGTCATGTGTGCTGACTCAAGTTGTAGTAATTTATAAAGCATATTTATAATATTATAACAGGTGAGTTAAATTCTGCCCAACCACCAGGATGTAAACACGTCCATCTCTGCTGTAAAGTCGGACACTGTTTGGTTCCTGAAGCCAAACGATGGCGGTCGCCATATTGGAAATGATAACTCTACGTAACTTAGATCAACCTAGAAACAGAGCAGGAGGCGGGGCTTAGCCTCCCAGCAAACAGCTACACCACACCCACCTGTCAGTTAACCTTTCCACATCCTTAAATAAGCAAATCCATGCATGACTCTTGTATTGGCATTTTAACATGGGCGTCAACAGAACTTCCTCTCCTTTTGGAGCAAGCCTCTAGTGGACATTAGAGGAACTGCAACACCAGAGTTTCCTGCTTGAATTTAACACATGGCTCTACAGGGGATTAACTCACTTTTTATTGCTTAACTTATCCATTATTGTTAAAATATACATCGAAGTAGTCAAATCAGTGGTTACATTTTTTAATTACTTATCGACTCCTGCAGCTAAAACATAAAGATTACTTAAATTCTACTTCCATCCATCCATCCATCTTCTTCCGCTTATCCGGGTCCGGGTCGCGGGGGCAGCAGTCTCAGCAGGGAAGCCCAGACCCTCCTCTCTCCGGCCACTTCCACCAGCTCTTCTGGGAGGATACCGAGGCGCTCCCAGGCCAGCTGAGAGATATAACCTCACCAGCGTGTCCTGGGCCTTCCCCGTGGCCTCCTCCCAGTCGGACATGCCAGAAACACCTCCCCAGGGAGACGCCCGGGAGGCATCCTAACCAGATGCCCGAACCACCTCATCTGGCTCCTCTCGATCCAGGGGAGCAGCGGCTCTACTTTGAGCCTGAGCTCCTGACCCTCTCTCTAAGGCTGAGCCCAGACACCCTTACGGAGAAAGCTCATTTCGGCCTACTTCTAGCCTTTTATTATTCTATTTTATGAAACAGTATTCTGGTTGTTTGGATGTTGTGTTCTGCGTATTGACCCGTTACTGTGCACAGAGCAGTGGATTTAACCACCTCGAGGGACAGAGGGGGTCACAGGCTGAAAAGTTTGGGAACCTCTGCTCTAGTGGACAATGAAGGAACTGCAGGTTGTGGTTTCTCTGCTAGATATGGGAGGGCATTGATGTTTGATTTCAGTGTTTCACGAACTGTGGCATCATTTCTTAGAATAAAATGACGAGCTGTGTGGAGAGCAGGCGCTGGTCGTAGATCTCCAGCAGGTTGAGAAACAGGATTTAAATTTTAAAAATGACCTCTGGCAATTTGAAGATGAAGATGGTGGTGGTGTTGTTCATGCAGCATATTTCACTTCCCATCATATGAAACGAGACAAACTGAATTATTCGTCAAATGTTTTTAAACAGTGACTGAAACATCCTGCAGACTCTCTGTTTAACTTCAAACTGTCTCTACTCTTCTTTATTTTCTTGTTTCATCAGGAACATCTACCAGTCAGGGTCCGGGAGGCAGACACCCTCTCCACTTTTAAGAGTAGGCTTCAAACTTTCCTTTTTGATAAAGCTTATAGTTAGAGCTGGATCAGGCTTGGACCAGCTTTAGTCATGCTGCTATAGGCTTAGACTGCCGGGGGAACTGGTACACTGACACACTGGGATCCTAGCTCACCCCCTTCCCCCCAACCCCTTCATCACTTACTTTAACTCTTCCTGTCCCATTAAAGTTACTAACCATAGACCTTTCTAGAGTCCCTGAGCTCCCTTGTCTCGTAGGTTCCTCTGAGCTGCCGTAGACGTCTTCCTGCTGCAGACGATCTGGACTCCAGCGGCAACAGCTTCTACGACTCGTCTCATCACTATCACTTCTCTCTCTTACTCCCCTCTATCTGTCTTTCCAGACCCAACTTGGTCTCAGCAGATGTGTGTCTAACATGAGTCTGGTCCTGCTGGAGGTTTCTGCCTGTTAAAGGAAGTTTGTCCTCTCCACTGTAACTTTCTAAATACTGCGATGTGCAATGCTCATGATGGATTAAGGTGGGGTCAGACTGAGTCTTACCCTGTCTTGAAGTTGGGTCTCTGTTCATAATTTGACATAGAGTGGTCTAGACCTGCTCTGTTTGTAAAAGCGTCTTGAGATAATGTTTGTTGTGATTTGGCGCTATACAAATAAAGATTGATTGATTGATTGATTGATGATTGATTGTTTGATTGATTGATTGATTGATTGATTGATTGATTGATTGATTGATTGATTGATTGATTGAGAGTCAAACAGAAACTGATAAATGTGTGAAAACAGAGGAACTCAGAGATAGAAGTATTTTATTGATCATACAGAGAAATAAAAGAAACACTATGACATTAATACTAACAATCTTCTCCTTGTTGATTCATGTCACAAGATGAAACTCCTCTGAATCACTGAAACTTCAAAATAAGAAATCAAACGTGCAGAAGTGCAAATGTAAATACTGAGAAGTGTTGGTATAGCAGCAGAGAGCTACATGTGCATAACATGTTTAGAGTGAGGTAGACTTTCTGGTTTCTGTTTTTATAACAAAAATAAAATCGGTACTTTGAAAGAGCGTCTAGAAAAATAGATCATAGAAGAATATTTCTGTGCTGGGCTGAGCTCCCTCCTGGTGCTGCACAGATCCGTCACACAGTGACTTTATGCATCTCTTCTCCAGCTCCACACATCCTCCTCAAACTCTGTGAAACCTTCTGTGAAGCACCAGGATGTGATCCCTCGTCTAACAGGTCTACACGATGCCAAACTGAGCCAGGTCGCTCAGCTCCATGTCCCCGAACGCCTCCCAGGGGCAGACCACCGCCGAGTCTGCAGGAGAGAGAGAGGACACGAGGAGTGAAACCAAACTCAAAATGTAAACATCAAAGAGTCAAGATGAAGAAGAAGAACCGCTCTCACCTCCAAGACCCTCCATTCCTGGGACGTCGTTGTCGAACCTGAAAACAAAACACAAAATATAAGAGTTAAAATGAGACAGAATCATGTTTTATGGACTTCACTCCACAGAATATTTAAAAATGAAAACACTGGATACCACAGAATTCAACTTCAGGAATAATTATGAGAGAGAAAGGAACAACTTTATGTATTTATGTTGATTTACAGGGAACCAGGAAAGAAAATGTTAAGTTTTATACAATTATTGAAATAAAAAGTGTTCACTAATCATCTCCAGAAATGAAAACACAAGACCTCGTCTCGGTAGAAAACACAGAAACATAGACCTGCATGTGTTCAAAGTCACTTCTGTGATAATAAAGGACTGGGGGACTGATGAAGCTCACAGGATTCAACACAGGAGTTCAAAATGTGCATAAACAGATGTCCCTGTTACAGTTTGAACCTCCATGTTGAGACCATTGTGAGTCATCACTGATATAATAAGGTTTATGTGTCTTAAACAACAATGAGAAAAGTCACATTTCAGTGTGCTGGATTAGATGTTGCTGCAACACTCAAACAGGCCACTAGAGGGCGCTTAATCCTCTGCACACTCTCTCACGCCTTCACTCTGAGAGCTGCAGCCTGAATCCTGCAAAGGTTGCATCATAAGGCGTTTATTTTACAGTAAGAAGTTTCAGTGTCAGTGTTTAAATATCTACTGTGAGCAACTGAGACTCAAACCACAATAAGATTTATCTGCATGTCCTCTGTTTCCGGCAATTTCTTTCTCAGGATGTCAATTTGTTAAGAAAAAATGCTTTGCAGACCAAAGGGGATCTTTATTTTGTTAATCAGAGAGGTGAATTTAGTGTAAGAAGACCTGAAGGGGAAAAAGTCAAGATTGAGTTGCAGTTGCAAAGATTCATTGCAGCTGCATGTTGTGCAGGTGCAAGGAACGGTGGAGGAACTGACTCCTGCATTCAAATAAACACAAGTTAAACATGTTCGTCTTTTTGTTTCTACTGACAGCTGCAGGGTTTAGGAACACACTCCTCCCTGACACCCAGAGGAGAGCATCCCACTAACAAAATGTTCAGTCTTTATAGTGATCATTTTTTGATGTCACCTTCTTAGTTGAGGCTTTTGGTTTGGGAGTCTGGAGAGCAAACATGTAAAGCTCCATCTTTAAAGTCAGGGGAGGTTTAAATCATCTCGTCTTAATATGTTTCATGTGTCAGAGTGTTTGAAACAACCCGTCTCACCCTTTCTGGCCGGCTTTGGGAGCCTTGCTCTTGAACTGGCGACTCTCCTTCTGCTTGAACTTTGGGGGAGCGGCCTTGTTGCCTTCTGCTGCTGCGGCGTTCATCCTGGAGACTTTGGAGGGAAAAGAATCATTCAATTATTCTGGTGATTGTGTCGTGCATCATTTTCAGATTTAAAAAAAGGCCTAAAATGTGATTTATTCTCAGCTTCTGTTATCCCTGATTATCGCTGTGCTTTGACTCCTTTGGTTCAGCGTCCAAGTTGTGCTCGGTTTAGCTGTTTGGGTTTCAGGATGAATACGTTTTGATGTAGTTTAATGTAAAACAGTGTAATCTTTAATCTTCATGTAACCATGTTAATAATCCGTCTTGATTTGAGTGCTCCTCTGATCATCAACTCTCTTTAATCCTGTTTACGTGAAGTCAAAGGTCAGCTGCTACAGATCAGTGTTCAACACCTGAGGATCAAAATCTGACACCAAACTAGATCTCATTGATCCGTCTCATGTTCTGGGACGGGGACGGATTACGAGCAGGATTATAATCTATTTTTCAAAAGATCATATTCATCACATTTAGCAGGTGAACATCCTTCAGCAGGGACGCCTGAGAGGATCTGAAATACCACGGCTTAAAGTCAAAGATGATCCTTTCTCCTGCGTCACACTGACGACACACAAAGTACCTGAAGCTGATGTATTAAATATTAAGTATAAAAAGTTGAATATATCTTTTTTTTCCTGTTGTTATATCTTTTACTTTAACTTTTGTTCAGCGGCTTTGAATTTCTGAAATATACTAATGAATAAAAAAAAATGTATTATTATTATTATTATTACATTTGATAGAATTTGACATTTCAGCCGTTGTGAAGGTTGTTTTGGCCGTGACGCAGGTGTAAATATTGAGACATTAAGTTATTTTTTGTGCACTTTATGTTGATGTAAATAAATTAATCAGTCAATACTGATTTGATTGATACAGATATCAGAACCAGAATCTGGAATACTTTATTTATCCCGGGGGAAATTCAGTCACTATGATGCTCATCTTCATTATCTTTGTTTCATTATTATTATTTTATTTATTTATTATTATTATATTGTATAATTTATTATCATAGAGCCATTTAAAGACAGGTCTGCACACTTTTAACATTAGAGAAAGGTGAGACTGTGCAAGAATACTGCTGCAAAAAAATGAGTGAAATTTGAATTAGTTTCTCCTTTCGTCAATAAAATTCAAATAATGCAATTAAAGCATTCAAATATGTTTCCAAGTTGTTTTTGTCCACCAAACATCCATCCAAGACACACATGTTTCTTATTTTCTGTAATTTCTGAAATGTTTTTTCAATCATTTATTGGAATAACATTTAAAAAGAATGTAAGAATGTAAGAGTTTGATGATTATATTTCACTTCTTTAAAGTTACATTAAAGAAATCATTAAATTACCAAACTCTCACATTTATACGGAGGGTATTAGTGCCACTGAAGAAATTATTTTGGAGTGCAGGCGAGCAAAGGAAAAATAAATTGAAGGTGTTTCTTTTTTTTTATTATTATGAATATAAAGTCAGACTTCTGATTTCTGATAAAAACAATAAATGATCCTTTAAAAATAGTTTTAGCTCACCTGCCCTCCAAAAATATTATTATTTTTTAAGAATCTTAAACAAGCACAGAGATTTATTGAACAATAATCTTCACAGTCAGTCATTAATGTCACTGTGAGATTACTGAAGCTGTTTGCTTAAATCAAAGACATGAGAACATTTTAATCACATGAGGAGAAAAATCTCTCACAACAGATTCTGAGGTCAGGATCAAATTAAGAGAGATGAAGGTTACATCTTGAGTGTGTGTGAAGCACAAAGCAGCTGTGTGTTGTGTCGAGCTGCAGGTGTGCAGCAGGTGTGAACCATGCGCTCGAGATGTGGACACAAAAACTTCTAGAGGTTCAAAATTTAAGTGCACCCACAGTCACACATTTTATAGACACTTTTAAATATTCATAACATGTTTGACCTGTAATATGAGAGTCTGAGAAACTTGTGTTAAATTATCAAAACAACAAAGATGTTATTAAAGCTGATATCATGCTGAACAAGTTTGCAAAAAGTTGCAGGAATGATGCTGTTTTTACCATTAATAGAACTACAAACTAAACAAAAATAAAGAAACTGAGAATAAACAGCTGGATCTATATTAATGCTTTCTCATGAGATCATCAAACTTCATCCTAAAGAAAAAGTTCACTTACTTGTTTTTGTGTCTGACTGGACGTCAAAGAAAAGTCTCTTTGCAGAGAGGAGTCAAAAAAGCAGCTGCAAGACAAAGAAGGATTCCTCTTTCTTCCTGCAGTCTCTCTAATTTGTGTCTTGTTGTGTCTGTCGTCGTGTCTTTATACCCTCCGTTCAAACCCCTCCCTCTACTGTGTCTCTGTGAAACATGGTGGTGTGTAAATCTGGGGGCTTGGTGAGGGGTATTTTCAGAGCTGGCTTATGAGTAAGCCTGATCAGAGTTAATCACAGTTACATTGTACATTAGATGATTGAGATTAAAGGGCCAGCACTCTTTGTTGTTTATCATTTGTGTCACAAAGTGATATTAAAATATATTTACTTTGTTTAAAAGATAACTGACATGAAGAAACCTTTGCATTTAGTTAAAAAACATATTTTAATTTGCTTTAAGAGACAAAAGACGGAGTAAACAAAAGAAAACACACAACCTGCCTCCTAGGTAAGACATGAAATGTATAAAAACACTATGATATAGACTTAATTATGTGAAAAAATAGCACAATTATGTGATTAAAAATGAAATCATAATGAAGTAAGAGATTAAATATGTGCAGAAAATTATTTATTGAACCATAAAGTTAAGCAGACGTCATTTGGGTCCTTAAAATGAATACTGACATCAGTTTGTACATGCAGGCTAACTCTCCTGCATCATATTTGATGTTTACTTTCAACAGACACTCCCCTGATACATACTGTTATTGATTATCTGCAGGATGGTCGAGGTATGCACAGGATCAGCAGGGTGAGAAAATAAGGGATTACAGGTAATAATCTCTCACAGAGAACAGTCGAGGGGATCAGGAGACTTTTTGCATAACCTGTAACATGAACTAAAGAGAGTTCAGCTTTACGGGATCCAGTTAACAGGACTGAATGATGCAACCTTTCATCCCCTGAGGCGGGATAAAAACATCCATGTGGACAAAAAGGAGGCCACACAAACAGACTAATTAAATCACTCTGAGGATATCACACGATGCATAAATAACTTTAAATCATATTTATATAATCTACACATATTAAAATAAATGTTAACTCATAACTCATCCTCATGGTACTTTTTTAAAACATGCAGTGAGGCCCGGACCGATTACTGAGGCAATTTTACCAAAGAGAAACAGTATTATCACCCGGCTCTCTTACTGATCTTCCAGCTGTGTAAGATGCTTGATTCTGATTGGACAAAAACTCCTGACAATGGTTATTAACTTTCACTAACATGAGCAACGTCAGAGACAAACTGATCCACGGAAAAGAGTTTCCGGCACATTTTGCTTCTGTTGGTTTATTTCAGAATCAGAATCTGCTTTATTGTCGTTGTACAAGTACAATGAAATTTCATCTGACTTCTCTCTGTTTAAAGATACGATTTTAACAAGAATATGTATTTAAAAGAAATGTTCATCAAAGACGACAACTTGGCCATAATTTTCCTGTCAGCCACCACCGCCACAGGGTCCAGGACTGAGCTGGCCTTCTTCACCAGTTTGTTCAGTCTTGCTCTCCTGTATCCTGTCCGCCTACAAAGGTGTGTGAACCACAGAGCTCAGAGAAGAAGGAGAGCTGAATGAGAACAGTTTCATGTTCAATCCACCGCAACAGGCAGAGAAGAATCCATCACCATGGAACGATTACTGATGTGGAATCACTGGGACGATACCAACTAGGTAGTTATGGGAGAAAAGAATCCCAACACGGTGAGACAAGACCCCGATGTGACATCTCTTACTCATATCATATCATATATCATAACATGTCGTGTTGAATCGTATCATCTCATATATTGTAACGTACTGAATCAAATCCGATCATATCATCTTGAATTGTTTCCTGTCGTGCCGTATCCCATTGTGTCGTATCATGTCATATCGTATCCTACGTGGGAACAAACCGATGGAGAATACGACCAGAAATTGAAAACATAAGATACAGGTAGAGCTCTTCTTATAAGAATATATATATAAGAATAGAGCTCTATTTAGGGAGTCAGTGCCAAGAAGCTGTCATGTATAGATGATCTTTCTTGTTCTAGTTCTTGTCTACGACCCAAACATCTCTACAGAAATATTTAAGCAGATTGATAATATGAAAATTGCAACAATTCAACCTTGACGTACTGAATGCATTGGCTAGTTTGTCGGCATTGTTTTGAGACAGTATGCGCCTGATCTTTGTGATGTTACATAGGTGGAAAAAGGTGGTCATTATCAAGTTTCAAGTCGGACTGCTCACTATAACTGCTGCTAACTTAAGCAAGTTTTTGCCTAAATATTACTTGTTGTTAATTTAAATCACCCCTTAGAAAAGCCGGCTACAACGGAAGCTCTAAATGTTGTCAGCTGCTGTCAATGGTTACGCTGTTGTCGGACAAAATAGGTCCTGAGTGTTATTATTGTTTCTTCAAATCTCTGACGACAGTAATTATGAAGAGAACAGAAATGACCCCATAGATTAAGATAAAAGAAAGTTTAGACATTCATATGTTTGTATATTCATATCAACACTTACATAACGTCTAAACATGAAACAATGTCATAACTGTGTCAACAAACACATCTTCACTGACCTGAGCTGTCTTATTCTTTAAGCTGTCTCAGAATACTCCTTCCCTCAGGACAGTGGGTATGAAAGGCAGGATTAGATACCTGGCCTAATGGGCTTCACATGGTGGTGGAATATTTTAAAACTTGTGTCTGGACCGAGAAGCAACTTCTGGAAAAGTCGGAAACAGTATGGAAGAAAAGGGAAGGCTGCAGGTGCTGAATAATGGAGGGAACAAAATTAAACATATCTGCACATCTTACTGACGGCTAACAGATCTGTGTTCGGTCTGTCTCCACTCCGACACAACAACAGAGTGGATAGGTTTCAATTCGAGTCTGTGTTTGCTTTCATTTGCTCCATTTTATTGTGTTTCTGCTCCGTCTCAGCTCTGGCAATCTGAGCCCTCCACAGCAGATACGCAAAACTACAATTAAAACATCCGGTTGAGTCACAGAATAAATCACTCAGCATTGATGCCAGATCGTATTTCACTTAACTACAACAACAAACCGTCATGATGAGTGGAGCCAGGCCTGGAGTCAACAGGTCAGAGGTTTCAGAGGACCAGAAAGACAACATGGATGAGGAGAGGCTGATCATGGAGGACGAAAATTCAGTAATTACTGCAGGAAATCCTCGGTCTGGTAACTCCAGCTGTCTGGGCGTATACACCAGGAAGCGATATAAAAATGTACAAATGTGTTGATGGACATGAGAGCATGAAGCAAAACCAGGCAGAGCAGAGGCAGACTAAACAGGGATCTGGTGTAGGTCAACAATTTATGAAATTTAAGAAGGTTGATTTGCGTTATTGAAGAGATAAAGAGCATATCATCAGCAAACAAAGACAGTGCTGTTAACCCAATCTTAGGGAATAAAACACACATCGCCAGCTAACAAAGATAATGTTGTCGGCCGAATCTTAAGAATAAACATCGTATCAGCAGCTAATAAAGAGAGTGACCTCAGGTAAATCTTATAAATTAAACATCACATCAGAAATGAAGAGGGTGTTGTCAGGCAAACCTAGGGATTAAAATATCACACTGACACCAAACAAGGAGAGATATCTGACCACTTATGGAGATAAAACATTGCATCATCAGCAAACGAAGAGAATGTTATCAGCTCTTCCTTGAATGTAAAGGATCCTATCATCAGCAAAATCAATCAATCTTTTTTTATAAAGCCCTAAATCACAACAAATATCATCCCAAGACGCTTTCCAAACAGAGCAGGTCTAGACCGTACTCTATGTTCTATTATCAACAAAGAACCAACATCAAGACCGGATCAGATCCAGTCCCATCTTACACACAGGACTCAGTCTGATCTCATGTTAGAGATACAGTGGTAAGGACAAACTTCATTTAACAGGCAGAAACCTTGAGCAAAGAGAAGAGATTTGTCTGCTAAATCTTGAAAATAAAATATCATATATTCAGAAATAAAAAGACTGTTATCTCCTTTATCTTGGAATTATAATATCACATCATCATCAGCAAACGTAGATTGTTAGCTGTCCAAAACCTGGAGATAAAAGATCACATCGTCTGCAAACAAAGAGAGTGATATCAGCCTAATCTGGGAAATAAGACATCACATCATCAGCATATGAAGAGAGAGATGTCTGCCCAATTTTGGGAACAAAAGAGAAACAAATGGAGTCTGTTGGGATGGATTTAGTTGCCATGAAGCTTATTTATGGTTTAGGTGAACTCGCAGTGAGCCACAGCTTCAGGAAGCAGCCAAATTATTAAGAAAAACAAAAGACTTTGTGAATAAATATCTCAATATGTTTCATGTTTGGGGGAAAAATGGCCAAAGATGGATTATGGGTCTTAATCATATTGCTTATAAGTGTGTTATTGAGCATGTTAGACTACATTTTATATCCCAAAAAGGATAATTATGATATGAACAAAGAGACAGAGAAGAATAATTTGACTAAAATAGATTTTATTAGATTTACAGTTTAAACCACACAAAACACAACTATGTGATGTGATAGATAGATAGATAGATAGATAGATAGATAGATAGATAGATAGATAGATAGATAGATAGATAGATAGATAGTTAGATAGATAGAATATTTACATATATTTTTTTTTGGCTGTGATTTTTGAGGTAATCTATCCACTGTAACCTCATGTTACGTTGATTCTCAGTTGTTCGCCAGTCGTCTCTTCGTGAAACTCGAGCAGCGGTACAGCGTGTGTCACTTTTACACACATGCTGAGCTACACGGGACAACAAGACCACAACAGAGACGTCCTGAGATCTCATTAAGATGTAATTAAAAGACAGTATAAAGCTCAGAGATGCTAAGACTTCCAGGAGGTGGTGACGTGATCCGGACCAGATCAGAGTCTTTCCTGGGGGCTGCGGTCCAATAGCTTCTTCCTCCGTTCAAACATCGCTCTGAGATGTAACCCATCCAGGCTCATCTCCGCACCGAGAACTCACGAGGAGAGCATTAAAAAAAAAAGCTGCTGGATTGCAGCCACCAGGAATAAACTGTTCCCCATTTGGCAATAGGTCTAGACGATGCCAAACTGGGCCAGATCACTCAGCTCCATGTCTCCAAACGCCTCCCAGGGGCAGATGACCTCGGCACCTGCAGGAGAGCAAACACGGTTACTGCAGCTCGCTTTTATGAACTTGCTAAGAACAATTTAAAACCAGTGATTAAGCGTTTGTGTTTCACGTCCAACTCTACACAGATTAAGCTATAATCAATATTTACCTCCAAGGCCCTCCATCCCAGGAACATCATCGAATCTATAAAAGAGAAGAGAGTGAAGTTTAGACAAACATCCTCATAACCTGACAGTTATAATCTGTATAATGCAGTGTTGGCTTACCCCTTCTGTCCAGCTTTGGGAGCCTTGCTCTTGAACTGGCGGCTCTCCTTCTGCTTGAACTTTGGGGGAGCGGCCTTGGTGCCTCCGGGTGCTGCAACTGTTCCTGCGTTCATATCTGTTTCAACAACAAAGATTCAAACAATGAGTAAAGCAAAGAAAAGTCACGAAGTAGAAGACCAGCGGAGTAAAATATATCAGAAATATGTTTTTGCTTGAAGGTAGCTTATCTCTTTCAGACTGCAACACCAATCCTAAACTAATCCACCAACCCTAACTCTCTTACCTAATATCTTTGGCACCCATAATTAGTCCTAATTACATTTAATCTCCAACTTTAAGCTGTCTTTTAAGTTATCCTCAAAGCTGCCGCTACACCTGACACACATATTCTGCATAAACTGGGTTATGTAATATCTTGAAAGAAGGAGCTACATTTTTCATGCAACCTGATGGCAGATCCTTTAGATTGGATCTGCAGAAGCTAACTTCCGCCCGCGTTGTGCGTGATCTAATATTTAAAAAACGTCTCCTAAGTTTAAAAGCAGTCTTGTGCTGACAGAGAGTAAGAGGGAGTGTGGTTGACATGCACATTGGATGCACTTGTCTTACATATTTTTCTGTTGTTCCAGTCAAGGATTTTGGGACCCAGGAAAAATTATACAATTGGGACCAAAAACTTCACAGCTGCAAATGTTCTCATATTTTTAGGACCCCTGTTGATCATGAGAACTTAGAATTGGCCATTATACATAGCCCCTGTCTTGAGCTGAACGTACCATGCCTCGTAAAGAAGCACAAGTTACTATCTGTTCTGAGTCAGTCCTAAATGATATTAGACAGCACCTGAAAAGAGGCTGTCTAATCCCAATTAAATGTGCTTCATCTTGTAGGAGCAGGGGCTTCTTTTCTACATGTGACCTGATCTGGGAAGAGACTGCAACCCAACAGGAGCAGGGGGTTGCAAAGGAAGCATACTAACGAAGTCAAAGAAGCTATATTGAAAAGAGTGGGGAAACAAGCCCTGAGCTTTACCCGGATGCCCGTTTGTTCAAATCATATAATTATTAAAACTGTTTAGTGAGGAGTTCAGGTATCTTGGTTCTTGGGTGCCAGTAATGCTGGCGTTGTACTGGACCATCGTGATCAAGAGAGAGCAGAGCCTGGAGGCAAAGCTTCAGATCTACCAGGCGATCTACGTTTCAACCCTCGGGTCATGAGCTTCAACAGAATAAGGTTGCAGATATAGGTGGCTGAATTGAGTCTCGTCTGCAGGGTGTCTGGGATCAGCCTTAGAGATGAAGTCAGGAGCTCAGACACCCTGAGGGAGCTTGGGGTAAAGCCGCTACCCCCTCGCATTGAAAGGAACCAGAAAAAGAAAGTCTGACATTCATTGCTGTTACATAACTGTGAGGGGTAGACTCACGGCTGGCTAGAGATGAAGAGTGAACGGAAGTAAGTAACCAATAAGTAACTAGAGAAATAGCAAGAAAACTTTAAAAAAGTTCCTCTTCACAATGACAGAAGAAAAGCTCAAACCATGTCTTAGAAGCTGTTTTTAAATTTCCCTCCATAAAGTGAATAAAACAAGCATCAAAGTACACACTGAGTCTCTGCTGTGTGTGTGAATGTGTGTGTGTGTGGTAAGTCTCACCTGCGAGGTAGTTGTTTGGGAGTTTGGATTGGCGAAGAGAAGCTGTCTGGAAGTTTCAGAGCAAAGGAAGATCTGCAAAACAAAGAGGAGATCTCTTTCTTCTTGCAGTCTCTCTGTCTTGTGTTCCTCCTCTCACACACTCAGGGTTTATATACCGGCTCTGCCCACACACAAAGCCGGTAATGGAGCTGAGATGTGGTATTTTCAGGGATAATCCCACCACCCTGGGAACAGCACGTACCTGTGGGACAAGGTTTTAGGTCCTCACCTCTTGAGGAGTCTGAGATTGTTTACCAAGAGGAGACACGGTTTGAGTCACTTGATGTTTGAACATCAATGAAGATGTCAAATAGTTAACTCCAACACGACCAAGGCAGCTGTTAAGATTATTTTAAGATTTTCACTGTATATCATTTGTACCAAATACTCCTTTAAAATGAAAACTCAATGTGTTTTACAACGTTTATCCTTCATGAGAGGGAACTCTTGCAGCAGTGGCATGTAAAACTTCCTTGACTCATGAACAGGTGAACAGCCTTCTAGTGGATGGTGTAAAGAGAGAGACAGAACAATGAAAATAGATGATACTAATCATAAAAATTACAGATGGAAATGTTGTACTTTTAATTCGATCCTATAAAAACAACCAATAAAAGTTGCTTTCATTCACAACTCCAGTTCCAAAAAAAGTTGCAATGCCGAATTCTGAATACGCACATATTTTTAATGTTTTTTAAATCATCTTAACCTTAGATGTAAGTGAAAACAACGCTAACACAATATGTCACACGTTGAAACTGACAAATGTTCTTGTTTTATGAAAATATATGCCCATTTTGAATTTGATGCAGACAAAAAATTGGTACTGTGACAATGACAAACACTGTAAGAGTTGTGTTGTGATAAAAAAAAAAAAAACCTGGAGGAACATTTCCCAAGTAAAGATGGGAGAGACTGCGAGAGCAAAGAGTGCAACAGTTTCAGAATAATTTTCCTCTAGAAGTTGAGGATATCATTATCTATAGTACATAATATCATTAAAAGATTCAGAGAAACGGGTGAAGTACACAATGTATAATACCAATAATCACCCTTTTGTTAGAGGTGATCAATTTTTCTTTGCATGTCGCTAAACACTGGGGAGGAAATTAGAATTAAAAATAAAAATAAAAATAAAGCAAACAAATAAAACAGAACAGAACAAAGACGGAGGTGGGGTGGGAGAAGAGGTCAGGTATTGCTTCTTTGAACAGGTTGGTCTTAAGGTTGTTTTAAATGATTGAAGTGAGTCCAAGTTGCAGCTGTGTGGAGGGAGAGAGTTCCAGAGAGTCGGGCAGCGATGGCAAAGGCTCTGTCGCCCAAGGTTCAGTGCTTGGACTTGCTGGTAAACTTTTTGTTTGTGTGTTTCATTGCCTGTATTTTCTCTCTCTCTCTCTAATTTAAGAATAAATCAAAACATAAAATTTTCAGAGAAATTGAAATCTCTGTACAAAAAGGACAAGGCCTTAAACCAACACTGGATTCCTGTGATCTTCAGGACCTCAGGCCACACTGCATTAAAAACAGACATGGCTCTGTAGTGGAAGTTACTGCATGGGCTCAGAATCACGTCCAAAAACCATTGTCTGTAAACACAATTTGTGTCTGCATCCACAAATGCATTATTATTACATTATGCTTACCTATGTTCTTGAATTTGAATGCATATGATGTACAGATGTAGAGTAAGAATAAGAACCATGGGTGTTCTAGTACAAAATAAAAAGTGAGTACAGGACATCAGTGCAGAATCCAAAGAGACATGAAAGTAAAGTGGTAAATATAGCACAAAGAAAAGTGAAGAGAAAACGTTTAAAAAATTACATTTTACTTTCGAATTAAATGATATTTGATTTCTTGCATCTTCATTTTGAATTTAATGCCGCCTTGAGAAGACAAGCCTTGTAAAACTTCTGTCTGCTAACCAACTGTAGCGCATGTTAGATCAGTTTTGATTGGATTAGAGAAGAGTAGATTACAGGCAATTAGATCAGTTTGTTGTGGATTAGATCAGCGTGTCAGAGATCATGGGGGAAAAGCAACAGCAGCGTTGTTTATCGTTGTTGTTCTCCTTCTAAAAAACATGTTTAACACGGATTCAGTGTTCATTTGGAGGAAAAATCAGGGTATGATCGTCCTTTGTTCGGTTTGTGGTCTTTTCAGAGTAGACTCTCTGATAGACTGCCCCATGCAGGCCAGACAGAAGACCACACTGTGACTGACGGCTGTATATTTAGAGAGAGGGGGTCAGTGCTCAGAGTGGATTACACCTGATGACCTGAATTGTGAGAGGGTGATGTAATTTTCAACCAACAATGAGGAGAGATCACTTTGTTACTCAACACAAAGATGAGCTGTTAGTCAGCCTGGAGGAGAGACTAAGACTACACAACATCAACAAGACCTGAACACGTACAGAAGGTCAGAGGTGGACCCGATCACTTAGCCTTTACATGTAACAAGTGGACTCGGTGACTTCTGCGGTGTGTTGTCTCTTCACAGCTGACCGTTTATTTGATTACAACATAATAATTAAAACCTCAGTGTTCATTTTCCTGATTCGACACATACAGCTGAATGTACAGAAATGTTAAGCTAGCAGCATTTATCATAAAACTAGCTCATTCCAGTCATCTCTGTGGCGTCTTCAGCTCGAACAAAACGCTCTTTGTTGGCTTCCTGTCCGTTTAAAGATTGGTTTTCTCCATAGACGTGGTCTTAGCTTTCATGTTTATGCTGATGACACACAGATATACCTGTCTGTTAGAGCCACTGATGCTGGATCCACTTCTTACTGTTTCTATAATATCAAAATGTCATTATAGAAAGTTGTTTTCATGCTGATTTATGTCCAAATGCTCATCTTTCTTGTGAGTTTATAATTAGTCCGTTATTTGGTGTTAAAAAGAGGCGATGCGGCGTCATGATTAACAGCTGTGTTGACAGACTCAGCTGCTGCAGCGCTGTGTGCAAGTAAGTTAGTAAGTAAAGTTTATTCAGTATAGCACCTTTTACAGAGCATAGTCACAAAGAGCTTCACAGAGTATCAACATATGGACAAGACAATTAAATATGGAATATATAAAATAAAAATGATAGCAGACAAAATAACAACCACAATACAAGATCACAACAAACGGTCAAAAGCCATAAGAAGTGAATGTGTCTTAAAGGTGACATATCACGCTTTTTTCATCAACATATATTGGTCTAAGAGGTCCCCAAAACATGTCTTTAAAGTTTATGCTCAAAAAAACACTTTGAAATCAGATTCTGGTCTGCCTGAAAAACCCTCTTCTTCAGCCCTCCTCAGAACACTCTGTTTTCTCTCTGACCACGCCCCCTCAGGAAGTGGGTGTTCCTCGGCTGTCCAGCACGTTGATCTAATGTTTACATGTTGGCTGAATATACACGGCTGCTCACAGACCCGCGTTACTTCAACCCTCTGAATCTGATCCAGAATCTGATCCTGATGGAGAGGCGCCTGCAGCAGGACCTTTCTGAACCATTGGTCACAGATTTAGTGTTTCTTGTTGTTTTATTTGTCAGTATGTAGACGTGTGTCTTGGTACACAGCTACGAACATGTAGCTATGTGGCTATGCTAACTAGCACTAGCACTTATCCATGATAAATAAAAATCATCCACTAGATCTTCAAATCTGCAGACGTGGGGAGTCAAAGCGACCTTTGTGTTTATTAAGACAGCCTACAACTAGCATGCCTCCCTCCTAAGCTCCTTGTTAGCACACATGTGTGCAGGGAATGAAAAACGGAGGAGGGGTTGAGTTGTATTTTATACAGTCTATGGGCTGAACAAGCTCCGAGCTCTGACTCCGTGACAGACCGGATATTGTTGTTACGTAACAAAAACACGGAAGTCTGAAACGGCTCGTTTCACACACATTTACAGAAAGGTGGAGAAATCAGAACAGGGGCAGAATGGATTCTTTTCATTACAGGGGGTTTGTAGACATGCCAGGGACACAGATTTCAGGGAGAGAACCATTAAAAAGTCAATTTTGCATGATATGTCACCTTTAAGCTGCTTCTTGAAAGCTTCAGTGGAAACAGCACGGAGAGTTGGAGCCACATGCTCAAAGGCACCGTCACCTTTTCTTTTTAGTCTAACACGAGGAACAACAAGCAGACCCTGGTCAGAAAGTCTAAGGGGTCTACTGAGGATGTAAGGATGGATTGCTTTATGTGTTAATAAGACGATCTTAAACTGTACTCTGAATTTGATTGGCAGCCAATGTAAGGAGAATAAAATGGGTGTGATGTGGGTTTTCTCACTTGACCTGATTAGCAGTCTTGCAGCAGCATTTTGGATCATTGTAGGCGGTGAAGAGAAGATTTAATGAGGCTGGGGAAAAGAGAACTGCAATAATTGAGCCATGAGGAAATGAACAGGATTACTAGAGTAGAGGAGGAACGGTGAGAGGAAATGTAACAAACACTAACACAAGAGTCAGTACACAACATGTGCTGTGACGCTGTGGACCGTACTGACCGGTAAGTTAAATACCACGGCCCCACCAGCCTGCAGGTTGCTTCTGTGCTTGCCTTGGCTCCAGATTACGTCAGCAGCACATGTCAGCGCCTCTCACCGGGGTAATTTGGCTTCATTATTTTACAATGTGAGGAAGTGGAGGCAGGGTTCATTTATTTACAAAAAGTATGACTATAAATGTTTCATGACGTTTAAAAGCTAAAACTGATAATTATAACTCTCACCAATGTGTGTTTCGTTTTTGTCAGTGAGATAAGGTGGAACCTGAAAGCTAAAAGACATCCTTTTACCACTTTAATATCCTTGTATTACTTTTCCTTTTCAGAACTGTTGTACAAAGCTTTATCTAAAATATTCTGCGCTTCTATACTTACTTTTTAAATTGTTATCTTTACTATATTTGTAATTAAAATAATAATGAAAAACTGGACTAATATTGCCCCCCCCATCCCAACCCCACCACATGTGTACCCCATGGAAACAAGGCCTTCCTTGTTTTTTTGGTTTATTATTGTTGTTGTTGTTTGTTGTTTGTTTTGTGTGTGTGTTCTAGGTGTTTTGGTCTTATTGTATATCAGGTGTATTTTCCCTGTCATTGTCTTTCTTATTTTTGGAAAATAAAGTGAAAATTAAATTATTAAAACTGTATTTGTTTTTGTATTTGTATCTTATTTTATTCCTTCTTTCTATTAATATTCTGATGTCCTTACTGAAGGCTGATTTATACTTCTGCGTTGAATCAACGGCGTAGCCTACGCCGGGGGTCCGCGTAGCTCCCGTACCTACGCCGAGGCCTACGCAAGTAGCTGACGTGCACCTCCTCCAAAATGTAACTCCCCGTAGAGCCGACGCGGACCGCAAGCCCCGTGATTGGTCCGCTCGGTGGCTTTGTCTTTCCCGCATTTACAACACTTCCGGGATCCCGGACATCGGCTGCACATCGTCCGTGTATTTCATCTCCTCCTCTCTATTCTTAATCTAATCATGTCTGTATGATAAACAGCAACATGTATCAGCTGTAGATTAACATAACACGCTCTGAATCTCTGTGGAAAAGTAAACAGAGATCGTAGCGGGACCGGAAGCAGGCGGCCGGCTATCAGAGAGACCGCACTGCCCTCAAGCGTTTCGGCGGAGAATTGCTGCGCGACACAGACACATCGACGCACAAGTATGTGGGGCTCATGTCCGCGTCAGCCCCTGCTGCGTAGGGGAGACGCAGAAGTATAAATCAGCCTTTATAGTGAATAAGAGCAACTGTATTGACCAAATTTCCCTCCTCCAGCTGGAATAAAGTATTTCTGATTCTGATTCAAAATACCTGATATTTCCCCCACTGTGCGTCTAACCAGTCTGTCAAAAGACAAGCAATGCAGCTCTGTGATTAGGCTGAATGAGTTGAGGGGTATAGTGTTCCTTTTTCCACTTATCTGCAACAAGTGTGCAACGAGTACAAAGTCTTACGGCCTCCATGCATCTTTCTTATTTTCATAGAGAAGTTTTTCCCTGATGGACTTCAGTGATAAAGCAACAACAAACTAAATCTAAAATATCTGCCAAAACATACACAGGATGGAGGTGTTTCATCCACATTACACACAGTGAATAGTTGGATCACACAGGGTCTGTTGTTGAAGCTTTGGGAGTTTGGTGAATGTGTTTGAAGCTTTGGCGCCCTCTGCTGGAGCAAAAGCTAACTATATCATACAAGCCTGGATTGGAGCAGAAAATAAACACACGCTGTTTTCAAAAACAACAAATAAGACTTTAATAAAATATAAAATGTTTCATAAAAAGGACTTTAAACAAAGATTTATGCATCAAATTCTGGTAGGACATTTACACGTGCAAAGATTCAGACATTCAGTGTTTGCTGCTGCGTCGACATTCCTTCTTTAGTTTATAACTTCATTATTTACGGCACTGTTGCTTTTAATTATCACAGAGGATATGGCAGTGATTGGCTTTCACTCCAACACTTTGACTCACACCAACACACACACACACACACACACACACACACACACACACACACACGCACAGTAACAGAGGAAATGTGTCAGAGCAGACTTTTCCTTACTTTCTTAGCTGCATTTAAGGCTTCATTAAACAGTGAAATAACTCTACATTAAATATGTTAAATATAATAAATCTGCTGTAGGATAAAAAATAATGATCTCTTTTGTTATTTTAAATATTATAACCTTAGAAAGACTTGAGGTTCAAGTTCCTCTGAGCCTGAATGTGACTGCTTATATCGTCTTCTTTGTGTTCATTTACTTCAAGAGAGAAAGTGAGACTTCTTTGAACACTTTTATAACTCTTACTTCATTAAATTGATCTGTAAACAAACTCTTCAGCTGTTTATTGTTGGCCATTGTTACTCCATGATCCCGGCGTTCCTTAGGTACACTTCGTTGACCGGCAGAGGGTTGGTCTGGTCTGCTTGAGGCCCGCCGGTCTGCTGGATGAACTGCTGCAGCTTACACTGTCTCAGTTCCTTGTTCAGTTCCTCCATCAGCTCCCACCTGTCCTACACGATGCAGGGACATTTTTAGTACAAGGAACAAATGCCCAGTGACAAAAATCTGAATTAGAAGCTAGGCAGCACAACTACTCCCAGGAAGTGAGGGCAAAACGTTTAGAGCTCCCCCTGCTGGAGAGGAACTACAGGTCGCCACTTCTCACTGACTCTAAGCTGAAGTTGTTTCTACCTGTAGCTGTTCCTCCGCAGCTTGTAGCTCCCTCTGAGTTACTGTCAACCTCGCATCCAGGTCGTCTCCCTGCTTCAGCCGGTGATGGAGCTCCTGCTTCAGCGGCTTCAGGGCCTGGTCCGGCTGCCGGGGCCCCGTCTGAGAGCTGTGTCTTTGGGCTCTGAGTTTCAGGTCCTGTTCCAGGTGTGCAGAGCGGGCGTGGAGCTCGCTGATGTGAAAGCCGTGATCATCCATCGATAGCTGTATCTCGTGAAGACGTCTCTGCATATCTGAGGAGAAGTGTTTACATTCTTTAGAGATGTTTTAGAGACGATAGAGGGAGATGTTGTTCTTTGAGAAATGTAGAAAATGTAAACTATGATTGCCCTACTGATCTAGACTCTCCCACAATGCATTGCTACAGAAGAATGATCCTTAGAGAGACCTTTCAGAGACTTCAAATAAAAAGACAGAAAGATGTATGGAGAGGATTTGCACCTGCAGCTCACCTGTCCCCAATAACTGTCTCTAATCTGGTGACTCTCTGACCCTGGTGTTCAGAGAGTCATGAATCTGATGCTGTCCCTTTAATCATAAAGGTCTGGTTTTTGGTACCTTTAGGGCCACCATATAGTAAAGTTAAAGACGTACCTCGCTCTCTGTCCATCTCTTCCTGTAACTGTCTCTCCCAGTCCTCGCTGTGCATCAGCTCTGCCTGGTTCAGACTCAGCCTCTGCTCCAGCTCCTCCAGCTCCCTCTCAGAGACCACATCCAGACTAGAAACTGAAGCAGCCGACTCCTCCAGCTCCCACACCTCCGTGTCCCTCTCCAGAGCTTGAAGCTGAATCTCCAGGTCTTGCAGACGTCTCTGTTGCTGCAGAATCTGTCTGAACACTTCATCTTTGGATATATTCACAGGGTTTAGTGGATCTATGAAAGAGACCGGGGAAGCTCTCAGTTCCGGGGAGGCTCTCGGGGACGGAGACCAGGCCCTGTTTGGTTTAGTCCTCCTGGGATTCGTTGAGGGACCCAGATTAAAGGTGAGAGCTTTGTGTGGCTCTCTGCTCCTGGGGGGATCTGGTTCTGATGGTCTGTGCAGAGGAACCCCTCTCTCTCCGGAGGTTGTGTCTCGACCATCACTGAGGCTGGGACCGGTCCTCCTCAGGAGGAACTGGACCTCTGTTGCCTGCTGACCCAGCTGAGACAGAAGCCGGAGAGGACAGTCCTCTGCAACCAGCTGTCTCTCAGTCCCTCGTAGCTTCAGGAAAAGAATGTAGCGTCCTGTCTGACCTGCAAGAGGGATTCATAGCAGTTTAGACTCTGAGCTGGTGTCTGGGTTTGAACTGATGAGCTCTTCTCTTTTAGACGAACATTCAGTATGTTACAAGAAACCTTAAAGCTTTATGAGGATTAGAAACAAGTCCTCCTTTTCTTGTGTCAGACGTTTCATTAAAATTAGATCAGGAGGATCTATACCTTGCCTTATGTCATGAAGGTGTGTACGTTATCCATCCCTGTTTTTATTTACTAATCTTTTGTAGTAATGTCTTGTCAGATCTTAGTAAAGTTAGACAGCTCCTTATCGGAGGAGTTAGTCTTAATAAACATGCTTGTTTAAGAGGTGGTATTTGAGTATATGTGGGAGAGCCTGTCTCATATGAAAACTGAGCCACTTACCTATTGATTGTGCGAGGGCTATGACTACATCCTGGCAGGTTGTGTTCAGGGACAGGCCACACACCACTCGGACCACACCCTCCACCCACACCTTCAGCTCCATCACGCTGCTGCGGGACCACCAGTGACCTGCAAGGACATAGACAACACGTTTTTATACAATGTCCATACAATCAGGTTAAGCAAGGCATTTAAGTCCTATTAAAGATAGAATTAAACAAATTTAACTTGTTGAGCACCAAAAATGCAAAAATATTTTACAGGTATTTACATCGATCTAACTTGCTTCACAGGGTGGTTGTGTAAACGTGACTGGAGAAAAAAATCTAACTGATGTCTATTTCATTGAGTCAAGTATTCATGAGGCTAAAATCAATTGGATAACTTATTACTTTGATTGTTTTTGGTATTTTCTTAGCATCTTTGTATCCCCTTCAGCCACTATTTTCACCTACTTTACCGGGATAGCACAAGGCAAACAAAAACCCCTAGTCAAATAGATCACACATACAACTTTTGTTTCACCCATGAGGCATAAAATGAAGAAACCAGGACCCTGGACAGCAGTAGAAAACTTTTGGTTCTCAGCTGCTTTTATTTACAAACTATTATTAATATAAACAGTGGACTCGAGGCAGGACTCCAGGCCCCAGGAAACCTTTTTCACAGCCGGGGTCAGCCCAACAAGTTAATTTCACTTGTTTTCTCGAGATCACGACTCGTTTTTCTCATTATTTCAAGATAACAAGCTTTGTTTTCTCGAGATAACTAGAAGATTAACTCGTTATCTCGAGCAAACTGAGAAAATAAAATGTTTTTGATCATGTCCTTTGAGGGCTTCTGTACTTGTTAACTAAGGAACATATATATTTATGTATATAAACAAATACACAGGCGTGCAGACAGGTGGGGACAACCATAGACATACATACGTAGACGCTGCATTGACTGTATCACAGTAAGTACTGCATGTTTTTTTCCTGCATTAAATTATATTTTATACAATTAAAAAATGTCTATAAATTCAGTAATGGAGTTTATCTATCATTCATCTGCTAAAAAGCAGACTCACTACCAGTTGCAGCCTTTTATTAATTTGATAAACAAACTTAGTATGTTTTTTTTTTCGAAATAATTTTCATTTTAAGTACTTACATTATTTTTTATCCTTTATTGTAAAAACGGTTGATTAAAATTAGATAAATGCATCAGAGAATTAATTTTTTTCATAAAACCCACAGTTTTCACATCTACTTGTATTAGTTTACAGAACCACCACATCCAATATGGCGGACGCGCTGACGTATTGCAGCAGCGGGAAAGCCTATTTTATACAGCATAATGATAGATATATATATACATATATGGGAAAGCACGTCATGTCTATGGGGACAACCGGGTCAGTTGTCCCGGGCCCTGGGTCGAAGGGGGGCCCAGAACTGGACCCTGTGACAGTGAAAATATTTGCTGAAATAGTAATACAAAAATAAACATAAAAAACTTTTTAAATCAGTAATATTTGAGTCTCATAGTAAGCTTCCCATTGTTTTATTTTCCTAATTTTACGTCATATAGTGGTCAAAAACAATTTCCCTCTCCCTCCATGTAAAAATGGTTTAGTCCATTTCAGCGCGTGCATTCAAAACAAAAGTGTTCCCGCTCCCATCCCGCTAGCCCCGCCCCCCTCCTGTCACTGAGAGACCTGTCAACTGTCACTGTGGGCTGAAACCAGGGGAACAAACACGACGAGAGAAAAGAAGAAGAGGAAATTAAAAGATGGGAGTAAGGGAATTTATGGGCTAATTTTTTTTTAAAAGATGTGAAATGGAAAACGAATGACCCAGGGTCATTCTCAACCAGGTGAGACAGTTAAACACAGAGCCGACGATGACGAGCAGATTTCAGCCTAGCTTAAATGACCGTTAGCTTAAATGACCGTTAGCTCTTCTAACACCAAACCGTCCTCTCACAGCTCAGAGAAGAAGAGAGGAGAGACTCAGCAGCAGCTTGTAGAGGACAGCGGAGCAGGTGACACAGGTGAGGCTTGTTATTCAGGAGGAGGGAGAGAGAGAGAGAGAGAGAGAGAGAGAGAGAGAGAGCGCGCGCTGTACACATGACTACGGAGGGGGAGGGGCTGTGACCACCAGACCGTCCGGGTCACAGGGAGAGAGACGGGGAGAGGAGTGCGTCCATACCTGCCAACATTGGACTGTGAAAAATAGGGAGAATCAGCCTATACCCAGCAGCCCCGTCCATATATAAGCCTGAACTGCAGATAATTACATTTAATAAACGGATATGTAAGTCAAATACTTCAAATGTCTCTTAATTTCAAGGTTTGCAGTACAATATAACAATGAAATCATACAAAATTTAAAAAATCCATGTCTTACAAATATGACAAAATACATTAACATGTTAAAGAGTGAGAGTAGAGTGAGCCACTGCAGTGAGGAGTAACGCATCATATTCCAGGTAGAGGGGTTTGCATTGTAGTGTTAATTTTGGCGGCTATTTTAGATTTAGTCTTAGTTTTAAGACGAATATGCCTGTTAGTTTTAGTCACATTTTAGTTTTTTCAGCCCTTTATAGTCTTAGTCTAGTTTTAGTCGACGAAAACTCAAAACATTTTAGTCTAGTTTTAGTCAGATTTTTGTCTTTGATTTTTGCCAAAACATTTTCTCTCTCTAAAATAATTCATGTAGTAGATCAGATATCAGTATCAGGGCTACCAAGTGTTCAAATAGTCAATATTTCACTTTTTTAACACTTTTGTGTAATTTCTTAAGTTAAATGATTCAGCCTGCTAAAAAGTAAAAAGAAAACATTCTTGATGTGACCACTATGAAGATATTTAGATTCTCTTGATTCAAATAAAAATGCCATGGACACAATATGAGGACTGTAATGCACATTTACGACGGTCCCTGAATGCACCTGCACTGGACAGACAGTCAGTTCACGGCACTCTGAAATGCATCTGCATCTTTGATGATGAGGAGTTGATCCAAACTTACTAAATGTGTCTGATGTTTCACCAAACTGGATTAAATCAAGCTGTAGACGTCAAGCTTTTTACGGTGAGAGCGGCAACAACGTCAAACATCAAATATTAAACAGACGTCCCCCGGTTGTGTCTTTGTCACTAACGCACACCGGGGGGTAAAAATCCTCAATGAAGATGAGACAGATGCATGGAGGTGAGGAGAGCTGGTTCATTAAGGACACCTGCTGCAGGTAGAGACCAAGCTAACACTGAGCCCCTCAGATAATAACTCAGACTGTCACAGGAAGTCATCACGCCATCTTTAAAGACGCACAGCACAGGGGGAAACATGGATTCTAAATGTCCAACGGTCCGCCACTAATGTTTTTGTCTCGTCAACAAAATCAAAACATATGTTCTTCAGAGTTTTTATTATCAGTGATGCATCTTAGCGCGTCTCAGTCTCGTTTTCATCATGAAAAAATAGTCGTTGACGAACATTTATCGTCATAATTTTCATTAACGAAATTACCACTGTTGCGTTGACACCATATTATGATGTTAATACCATTATAGTATTATTTGAATAAAGTTTTGAATGCAGGAGTCTCTGTAATATGAATCTACAATCTATGTGCTTTTTAAAGGGATTTATCTGGGTCCTTTAAATCAATGAGCATACAAGCACTCCATAGAAGTTGAGGGACACTCATTTGATTTATATAAAAGTGAAATAGGGAGATTATCAGGAGAAATAACAACTCAGGAGTACAGAGGGAGAATAAGTTAAAAAGCGGTAGACTATACCGCCTAAATCAGGAGTGTTGACAGGTCTGCGGGTCAGAGCATCAGTCTGACATCTGTACATCTGTTACAGTGACCCTGGACTATGGCCCGCAAAAATATGGACTCAAATATTGCCACTGGAAATGTAAAAACTACATCACTCTGTCTCTAGACCTCTGGAATTGACAGCCCGCAATAAAAACTGATGAACACAGACATTGAAAATAACAAAGCATTTCTGAAGAGACTATTAGATGTGACATTATATTTAGATCTGCCATTCAGACACTAGATATGATACATAATGAACATTTTTTAAGGTATAATTTACCTTATCATGGGCACAATATACACCTCATCCGGCCCAACTGTTATTCTAAATATTGGTATCAGTGTCACCCCTGGTTTACACAGCTGGTGCGTCTTTGAGTTAAATTCTATTTCATACCAGGGTTAGTTTGTTTACCTGGAGTTATACATGTGATTCGTTTTTGCATCAAATATCATGAAGAACTCCCACAAACTATCCAGCCACCAGCACATTTTTAAAGTTCAAAGCGTGTCGGTTAAACAGCGGCTAAGTGTCAAGTGTTGAAGTTGTGTTCAGTGTGTGAATGAAGGTTTCTGTATCTGTGTATGTGCCCAATCATTACAGGAGAAGACACACAGGTTTGCTGAGTGCAGGAATGTGGCAGAACACACTGACATTCCTGGGGGACTCAGGCTCCACCCACACATACCTCCACTCTCTGTTTACTTGCACCTTTCACATTCATCCTCACTATCACCACCATGTAAATAATAAGAAACAGTTTAAATTATCAAATAAAAAAGCATCTTTTCATCCCAATAATGATTGTTTCACAAGACTAATAAAAAAGAATGTTTATGTTATTAAAACTGGTTGATATGCTTCAAATTTAGCAACAGGAAAACTGTATATGTTGTCATAAGAAGTATATCCTCCCCACCAGAAAATGTTTTTCTGATAAAATTATAAATCATAAAAATTAACTACCACCCTTCTTTGTTTTATTGAAACTTCTATTTTGACACTGATTCTTTTTCACGTTTTATTTAAACATTTTAGAAAAGTTTCCTGACTGATTTTTATCTGATTTAAGCATTCGGACAGTTTGATGCTGACACATTATCGAATGTAAATAATCACTAACTACTTTACAGATGAATATTACAAAAAGGTGTTACATTAATAGACCCACAAAGAGGTTAAACTCAGATGAAACCTCCCTCTGTGGTATTTTTGTGACACAAAAATTAGTGCCAGTCCAAAACAGGTTACAGGGATGTTAAATTGAAGACACTTACCTTTGAGTTTAATCCCTGCTCAGTTTCATTGATGCTTCTTCTTTTCTCCTTGTTGTGTGTTCAGGCTGGTGAGAGGCTGTGACCCAAACACTCTCACACAGGCATGCTTCAGAGGAGGAGGAGGAGGAGGAGGAGGAAGAGGAGGAGTGAGGCTGTGGAATGCAGCCCTTCTGGATGTGCTGCGTGAAAAGTGACGCCACCGAAAGGTAATTAACAACATTCACCTTGGTACAGTTTTGGTCTTTCTTCCACTTTCACCTCAGAGAAAGTATTCTTTTTAAAATCCTCCACATTCATTAAGTGCAGATATCACTCTGCAAATTTAGATTTCACTCTTTAGCATCAGGTGTACATGAGTTCCTCTAATTCTGTGATAAATCTAAACACTGATGTCACTGTGACCCTGAAACCGGGCTCCTCCCACTGCGAGTAAAAGATTCAAAATAAGAGGAGTGGCTCTTGCCTTTCCTTTCCCCGCTCCCTCGCCATATCTCTGCATTCCACTCTGCATGTCATCATGTGTGTGTGTTTGAATTTGTTCAGAGGATTAACATGCTGCTCAGCGGGTTCTCCTCAGTCATGTTTAATTAAAGCAGACACACACACCTGAAACATATTCGGGAGAGACGATTGGCAGCAGCAGCAGGTATCCCTGTATGAGGATACCGTTGCACTAAAATGTATTTCTCTCCAAAATTGGCACCAACATCCAGAGGTATGATCTCTTGTCTTCCCTTAAAATCACTCCACTATCAGATCTCAGACTATCGTGGGAGCCGGATACAGGTAAGGAATTAAATGAGGATATATGGGACAAGATTCTCTCTGGTTCACTCTTCTTCCCTGTGTGACAAACATGGTTTAATCCAGTGCAAAATTATATGTCGTACTTACTACTACAACCAACTCTACTAGTCCCACTTTTTGGGGTACCTCCTCATGCGATGGTCCTCCCAAAAAACTGTTTTGTCGCCTTCCTCACTTTATTGGCCAGATGTTGTATTCTATTTTGCTGGAGGCCTGCCTCTCCTCCATCCTATGAGGGCTAGGTCAAGGATGCTCTTTATTTTAGTAGACTAGAAAGGATTAAACATACTCTACATGGATCCTCAAAACTATTTTTTTTAAATGTGGCGGCCTTTCTTTGAACTTATGAAAACCCTGCAGTTCAAAGACCAACCTCAATAAAGCTGGTTGCAGATTTTAAGTTATTTCAACTTTTTATTTCTCAGGTTGTTTTTGGTGTTATTCTTATTGTTACTGCTTTTTTTTTTTCCTCTTGCACTGACTTATTTTTCAAATATCAACCTATTTATTTCATTGTATTTCACTATTACTATTTTCTATTTTAAATTATTATTATTAATTATTATTGTTTTTAATGTATTCACTTATTTTGTTTTCTAAACCAAAAAACATCACCTGCTTTAATTGTTTTTATTGATCTTCTGTATGTAATGTGTAAAAATTCAAATAAACAGATCTTTGAAAAAAAATGAAATGGTATTAACTGTGAATAAAGCTTGTACTAGATACTACCAATCCTGTCATTCAGTGATGCTGTGGCTCTTGTTCATGCATTTATTTAATCAAGGTTGGATTATTGTAATGTTCTTTTGTCGTGTCCGCCCAAGAAGTGATGGTGCAGAATGCAGCAGCTCGTCTTCTGACCGGGTCACACAGGTATGAGCACATAACTCCAGTGCTCTCCTCTCTTCACTGGTTGCCTGTTCATGCAAGAGCAGATTTTAAAGTGTTGCTGTTGACTTTTAAACATTTTAATTGCACTGCACCCTCCTATCTCGCCGACCTGGTGGACCCATATGTGTCTGCTGGTCTTTTAAGTGTCCCTAAGGTCCGGAAGAAGACTATTGGTGATCGGGCCTTCCCCACTCTATAGAACAGTCTCCTTGTTGACATTAGATTAGCATGTTCGGTTGATGTCTTCAAACCCACTTGTTTACTGTTGTTTACTGCTGATGTTTCTTATGATGTGTTGTGTCTTTGTATAATATATGGTGTCTCACTGTTCTTGAAATCTGCAACTGCTTTTAAGCTTTATAAAGCACTTCAATTGAAAGCGCTCCTGAGGCCCAGCCTATTCATTTATGTCCTCTGTAGTGGACATTTGATTTTGGTCTATATCTTTTGACTCATTTGAGCTATCCTACTAAGTGTCGGTGTGCTAAATAGAGGACATCCTGGCTTTTCCAATGATATCTCATGGTTTTGGGTGGGATGAGGGGAATTTCTTTTCATGCTGAGACAAAATGGAGACTGCAGCAAATCGCACATGCCAAGAAAAGAGAAAAGGTAAGTAAAATATTGTTTTATCATTATTTCATTATCATATATTTTCTTGTTCATGAGCATGTCAGGAATTATAATTTGGGGTCAAAGTTCAGTTAAACCTTTTGTTAGATATATAATAGCCCTTTTCTGAATGTCAACTATAATGGACAAATTAACGATTTACGAGGTTAGCTAATAGCTAACCAGCTAGCTAGTTCTTTGCTTACATTTAATCTCCCCTCCAGGAGACCATAACAATACTAAGTAGCTCGTTCAGTGACAGACTTCTTCACCCGCGGTGTCTCAAGGAGAGATACTGCAGGTCTTTTCTTCCTGCAGTGGTCAGACTCTATAACCAATAATATATATAGATATGTGTGTAAGATATGCTTATTTTTTACCTCTTTATTTTAATTGCTAATAACTTTTTAATAATTGTTACTTTATAGGCTCTTGTTTGCTTTATATATTTCTTTTGCACTGTCTACTCTGTTACTGTGACACTTGAATTTCCCCGTTGTGGGACGAGTAAAGGAATCTCTTATCTCTTATCTTATCTCTTAAAGTTCTGCCACAAAACACATTTCTTTGTGGGGTAATCAACAGGTTTAATGTATTTTATTTGTAAGTAATTAATATGATACATAAATAGTTGTTTATAACTATGTTTGATTTAACCTCTTTAATTTTTACACTACTGTAGGAGGCAGAACCGAGGCAGAGAGAATTTTGTATCGAATAGTTGAGGGAGATTCAGATCTGAAGTGGTCAGATGAGGAAAATGCTAAGAATGAGGTTGCTCCTGCAGGAGAAGAGAAAAAAAGCTCAGAGGAGGAGGCAGGAGGCTCATCATAAGCTGACGGACACAGATGAACAGGAAAACCGTCTTCCTCTGTGGGCCAACACCAGTATGTATGACAGATCCATAGATAGGTAGATAGATAAAATACTGTTCATTACCTCATTGATTTTTTTTTTTTTTACTATCAAAGATTTAAACCTGTGCTACCAAGGATGCCTGACTGTGAAGAGGACCCCACCATTCGTACAAACTGGAGTCCTATTCAGTACTTTTCACTGTACATTGACGACAAAGTCTTTGAAGCTTTGGCAGCATTCTCAAATCAGTTCTCAAATCAGAGAGAGCTACAGATGTGGTTCCGTTCCCACAGGAAGTCACCTGTACTTTGACCGCTACTTCACATCAGTTAAACTCATGGATGCATTGCTGGCCAAGGACCTTCCAGTAACTGGAACCATAACAAAAAAACATGTCCCAAAGCTGTGCCGGTTGCCTGATGACAAACAACTAAAAAGAGAAGGGAGGGGAGCGTCAGTGATGGTAGTCAGAAGTCGTCCTGAGTTGGCCATCACCAAATGGTTTTGACAACAAGCAAGTGCTGATGGCTTCTACTGCACATGGGAAAGATCCTGAAGATGTCTGCACCAGATGGTTGAAGAAAGTCAAAGTCCAGGTCCAGGTGAGAAGACCCGCAGTCATTAGGGAGTACAATGAAAACATGGGTTGTGCGGACCTCTGTGATCTCACGCTGAGCTTCTACCGCATGGCAAGCAGAACCAAGAAATGGACCATGCGTGTGATTGCTCATTTCTTTGATGCTGCCATCACCAATTCATGGATCCAAATATTTTTGTAAGATTCCAAATTTTAGGTTGTTGTTTTAGCTCCATAGAGGCAGGAAATCACAAAAAAAGTTAAATTGCAAGATACCTTTTTTTTCCTCGTAGCTCAGGAGGATAAATAAACTTATTATTGTTATTATTTGTTGAGCTCATCATCAACCCTTTGATCCATCAAATGTGAAATAACGAAATGAAATTGCTCAGCATGGTATTTAAATATGAGTTTACATGTTCTCCCCGTGTATACGTGGGTTCTCTTTGGGTCTTCCCTCAGTCCAAAGAGATGCTCGTCAGGTTATCTGGTGACTCTAAATTGCTGGTTTAGTGTTGTATAAACTTTTACTTTGCAAACATCTAAGTTACAGCCTACATTAGTTCAGTATCTTCTCTGTATTTTGCAGAGTATTGTGTGCTCTGTTCCTCTATAGATAGATCTTGTCTGTGAAGCATTTCATGCTTCTGGACTTTATTCATTGAAGATTCATGTGACCTGAGTGCCCCCTTGTGGATTTTACCTGCAGTAGTCTGTTATTGGGCATGTAGGTGTAGACTTCATGCACCTCAAAGTATTTGGTGCAGCAGATAAAACCTTTAAGTCTTATTTTGTAAGAACGTGAAAAGTAGCTGTTTGAAACAAGTACGCAAATCTATCAGTGAGTTGTATAACTGTGTGCAGTTTATGATTTACTTGTCCTGTGGACTGAGCAGTGGGTTAATCATCTAAAAGTCAGCCACTTTACTACTTCACTGTCGCACTTTAAGCTCTTTAAATCTTCATATAATGCTCGAACTTGTACTTTACTTTTACTTTTTACTTCTACCCCTTTCTTATTAACACAATCATCATATCTGAAACTCATCACTCAAGCTTTAATGTATTTCAGGGGAATCATCAATGATGTTTACTTTGCATAATTGTGAGCCACCTTCCCCACTGATTTGAACATGAGAGAGACGGCATTACACATAGACAATATAAGTCTTTGATTAATCTAGTAACAGGAAGTAATCTTTACAGTGAGGAGGAGGTGTTTAGTGAAAATTATGTCTGAGAGCGTCAGGGAGAGCTTAGAGCCACATAGATGAAGGTGAAGCAGCCAGCATGACCCACTGATTTAGAGCAGGTAGACTGGCCCATACACTGGAGCACATTACTGTGTATTATTCTCAGTATATTAACAATCATATAATAAAACAAGTATACAACGTGAATCAAACAGTGTTTTTAGACTGCAGCTTTGGATAACTAGTGTTCATAAATGCTTTCCATAGACTCTTAGTGTGATTATAACAAGATATGTTACTGACTAACAGCTGAAAAGAGTTATAGTTTAGAGTAGTGTTATTCAAGGACTCAAGGATTAAAGTCTGGCTCGTTATTATTAATAATGTGGAGTTAAATGTGCAAATGTGAGATGTTATTCTGATTGTTAAAAAGATTAAAAATGACAGAGAAATGTATTTATCCTGAAACTTTAATCACATTTATGACTTTACATCTGACAAAAGTCATTGAAGTATTTCTTTCACAATAATTTGTTTTCCAATAATCTTTGAAAATATATCATCAATATCTCTGATCGACTTGAATAAAGAACAAAAAAATAACATTTCACACCAAAAAAGTCAAATCAAAGCAGAATTCAGAAACTGTTAACAAATATGACAGCATGCATCTCTCTCCTTTACCTTCATCACATCATCATCTGTATGAGTTAACAAAATGTGGCCTCACTATTCCTCCTGGTTTCTTAAGATAACATAACAACATGACCAGCCAAGATTTATATTACACATTTACTGACTTCATCAATACACACACAAAAATATCATGTCTCACCTTTACTAAAGAAGAAGAAGAAAAAATAAAACACAAAAATCTTAAAAACTGTGATGACATTTTAGAAAACATGTTTATTTTTTCTTGAGCATTATCATCCAGAGCATCAGCTTCTTGAGCTCTCTCCAGAGCAGAGCAAATACATCAATAACACAAAACACAATATATTTAAAACACAATAAGATCGTGTTTAAGTCAAACCTTTAGTGTAGATACATCAAGTCAAAGGTAATTTTTCTACATTTCTTATTTTCTGACTGCATCAAATACTCTCATTTTCCTCTTGTGTGTTTTCTTACACACAGTTTTGTAAATCCAGCTGTGAGGCAACAAATGAACCATTTGAACATAAACATGGAAAAACATCTCATATTCTCCTCATGATTGTTAAAGTATATCATCATCATTTCATCATCATCATTACTGTGTTACCAGGTATAATGCACACAGCCATATAACAACATTAAAACATCAGAGTCACAGAATAAACATAAAAACATCTTTTTCATGCTGTCTTAAAGAACATTATTATCATTGCAATCCTTGTTATGAGCACATGTTAAATTACACACAGTTATAAATCAATATATCAGCATGAACGTGAAAAAACAACTTCAGAGAAGTAGAAGAAACAAGAGGTACAAAAAAGAAGTAACATGATATTCGCTTTCATGTCTTTGAGTTCATGATTATCTTAGTCATTGTCAGCATCTCACTGTGTAAAGCTCAGTATGAACATGTTTTGTCGGCATCTTTGAAAAGAAAAAAGTCACAAACTCAAAAGGGATTACATCGTCCTCATTAGACTCATCATTTGTCGTTCTCTCTCATTCGACTCATTGTTCTGCTGAATGCTCGAACGCTTCCAGTCCTGTCAGGGTCTCTTATTCCTCTTCTTCTATTGAACATTTGCATATGGGAAGCCTCTCACATGTTCATGTGTCTGTTAGAGGATATCTGTCAGGGTTGTACAGTGTTCACTTTACGTTAAAGGCTTCTTTCAAGCTTTTCAGTGCTTGTTCCTTTGTGATACTCCTCCAGGCCTCTGGTACATCAGCGGACTTGCATTTGTATTTTTCAGCAAATCTGTCATTGTATGTTACCAGGACATACTTCCAGTAGTCAGAGGCCGTTATAGTGCGGTCAGGAGGAATGTGCCAGTCTGGGTAGTACTTAGTGTACTCCTTGTAAGGATGCGCCTCCCATTCAGTATCTGCATTCATGAATATACCTTCACCGTGGACATCTGTTGTACACAGGGTTTCAAGCAACTTCTCAGTTTCTTCATCCCTGTACGCAGCAAGACCTTGAGGCCGATGCAAAGCAGCATGATGCTTCTCGTGATCTTTGCCTGCAGCCTCACAGGGAACTTTACAAAATGGACATTGACGTCCACAGCCAAACACCCTCTTAAAGAGCTCAACATGTGGTTTGGTGGGGAGTTTCTTAAGAGTCTCAGAGATGTTAGACTTTGTGAGTTCCTCCTGCAGCTCTTTATTTAAGTCCTCCAGAGAGATTTTGAGGCTGTTGATAAACTGTTGGCTTGTGCATTGAATTTGGAATAGGGTGGTTTTTTCATCCTCCTCTGAAATTGAGATGTCTTTGATCAAATACCTGCGTATGTTGTTGATGAGGGCTGGGATGCTTTCCTTGCTATCTGGCAACAAAGTGCCATCAGTGCATTTTGTGGACTGCTTTATTGCTTCTGAGATTTTGTCGACTATGACCTGCAGAACTTTATTCTTCAGCTTGCACAGAGTCTGGTCCTCTGACATTTTTTGTCGGATGTGCTTGAAGATCCAGCTCTTCATATAAGTTTCGTACCTCCGGATGTACTTGACAAAACTGTCAAAGTCTTCCTTTAGCAGCAACTCTTCCTGGATGTTGTACTGGAAAAAGGAGCGGGAACTGTACTCTGCTGAATGGCAGATTTCATCCAAAATCTCTACTCCCAGAGATCTAGTGATGTAGTCCTCAACAGCAGGTTTGATACAACTTCTGACATAGTCAGTTGCTTTGCGTTGGAAGTGGTCTCTCTCTTTGCATAGATCAATAAAATTGGACATGTACTGCTTCTTCTTCTCCTCCAGCTTAAGTTTTGGATCTCTTCTAATCAAGTATTTCCTGTGCATCTGCAGGAACTCTCTTGTAGCAATTCCACAAATGTGGAGTTTCAGGTCAGTGACAAACTTCTGCTTGCATTTCTTTCTGCTCTGCTTCAGGGATTCATCGATCTTTTCTAAGAGATCCTTTGTGAAAGATTCATGATAATCTCTCTCTGTTTTTGCAATGTCTTCCACAAACTGTGTGAAAGACTCAATCACATCGTCTGCCAGGCTCTGGAGTTCTCTCTGTATATTTTTCTGAAAAAAGAAATTTAGAACATTTTTCATGTTTATGTGTTCAGTTTTGGCCTTGAATTGCCCCAACCCACTTTCTCTGAGGTCTGTGATTTTGCTTAATTCTTCACTGACATTGAGATTTAAGAGATGTTTCTTTAACTGGTCGAAGATTTCAGCAGGCATATCTTTTTCTTTCAGGCCAGATACATTTACAGTGACCTCAGCCCACATCTTTTCAAACTCTTCTTCCAGTTCCTCTTCAGACAGTGAGCGTTTTTTGCAGTCACTCAAGAGTTTCATGATCCGTTCTTCAATCACTTCTCTGTGTTTTCTCTGAAGGTCTTCTGCCTTTTGTGAACTTTTTTTGTACTCAAGTGCACGATCCAAGTCACTGTTTGCTGAATGTTGGATTTCTTTTGCCAGACTCTTGATTTGGTTAAAAAATCCACTTTTGAATTTTTCTATCAGATTCACGTGTCCATCTTTCCTTTTGTAGTAGTCCACGAGTTTCTGATGCATTATTGTTTGTTGGTCTGCTATTTTCTTCGATACTTCAGACTTTTTGGATTCAACCATTTCAGTCCAATGATCAAGCTTGTTGTCAGCATTTAAGATTTCAATTTCAGCTGCTTCTTCCCAGATGGAGATCTCTCTTCTGAACTCCCATTCCCATTGACTGAACTCTTTGCAAAGGTTGTCATAGGCGTTAGCCACCAGAGTGTTTCTGAAGCCAAAGATGAAGTTCTCAAACATGACTGCTCTCCAGAGACTTCTCATCCACTCTAGAAACTCAGGGATCTTGGACACATCATCACCTTTGTCTCTTTTTACTGTTTCTAAGAGATTTCTCTTGAAATCTGCGACAGCTTCACTGTAACCTGTGTTGACGGGAGCCATCGGTGGAGTCCCGTGCCACAGTCCTGGGATGTACCAGTTATTTTTTTCCAAGTCATAGTCCATCACATCTGTGAATAACTTTATGGAGGGATGTCTTTCCATTTTGGCTGCGATTTGGGTCATTTCATTGAGTTGGTCCAAAATAACCTTTCTCTCTGTCAGGGTCTTTGCATGGGCAGAAACTCCACCAACATTTTGGTGCACAAAGTGGCAAACTGGCTTTTTCCCAATTTTCTTCATCCTCAAGAATGCATGAGTTGCAATCTGCAAAAAATCTTTCATTTCAGTGAAGTTCTCCATTGCAACATTGATGATGGTGACATCACTTAAGCCAATAACAAGAGTTGCCAGCTGGTTGTCATGCTCATAGCTGTCCTCCAGCTGTGCTAAAGAAGGAGACCTAAGACCCTCTGTGTCAATGAGAATTATGAAGTCATAGTTTAACTGGTTTCGCATGTCTTCACCTACTCTGAGAAAGAGCATGTAGGCTCCTCTTGTGCATCTGCCACTGCTGACAGGAAACTGTACACCAAACATGGTGTTAAGAAGAGTTGACTTCCCTGTGCTTTGAACCCCCAGCACAGTCAGCACCAACAGTCTGCTCTTCCCTCCAACCTTGTTGTGGAGCTCCATCAGCACATCTGTCACCCATCTCTGTGGGATGTTGGAGGCATCTCCATCAAGAAGCTCTAAAGGATATCCATCCAGCAGCATTTCAGCAGCCAAACCAGGAAGACGAGTTATTGTATCATCAGTTTGTTGTGACTGTGAGGAAAACTCATAGATCAGCCCCATCTCTCTCATGTAATGCTCCAGACCCAAAGAGCTTTCCAGCAAAGCCTGATCCAACTCTGCGATGGGTTTTGTATCTTTTTTGCTGCACTGTTCTTTAGATTCTTTGCGCAGTTCGGTCAGTTTCTCCCGAGAATGTGCAATTAACATGAATTTCATCCACTTCAGAAAATAATCTCTTCTGTCTTTGTCATCCGTGGATAATGTTTCAACAAAAGTTTTCATTCCCATGGACAGCTGTTGTTCCATTTGCTCCTTCACAATTCTTTGTTTTTCTTTCTGTAACATAGATTTATAATGTTCCCCCCCTGATTCACCAGCATCTTTCATCCTACAGTCCTCCATCTCTAACTGTGATAACTTTTTCCAGTTTTCTCCTTGCAGTGGAAGTTGTTGTTTCTTGTAGTCTGGTATACTTTGTTTACTAGTGCCTAGCATTATCTCTTCAGCCGCTTTCTTTTGTTTGTGAGTTTTGCCTTCATCCTCGGACAGACCAAGTTCAACCGCTTTTTCAATCATATTTACAATGCTTACTGTTGTGTTTACATCAGTCAACAATTTCTTGATAGCCACACGAAGTCTCTTTGAAAACTCTGCCACGTTAACCCTTCGGTCTTTGGTTTTCACATTGGTCTTTGGTAGATCTAGTTCTTTCTTTAATGCTTTCACTGACATGTCTTCTTCGGCATTCCCATCCTTCTGATTAACAACTAAGAACAGTTTGGATCTGACATCTTGAGGAATCAGTGAAGTCAGGATCTTGTGCTCGTTTTCTTCAACTTTGTCCAAGAATACAAAGGTAGCAGTCGACACTTTGAATAGGAAGCTGAACTGAGTGAGCGACAGATCAATGTCTCCTCTCAAATTTGCCAGAACAGTTGGTTTTGGAAACGCATCAGTGTTTTCAGTACCACATGGAAGGTACCAGCAAACCTCTACCAATCCACCTGCAACACTTTTGTCAAGTGAACCTCCTTCCATATCCCTGTGAATGAACATGTTTTGATTCAGTTGGCCACGGCTCAGAAGATTGTTTAGAATCTGAGACTTGGATAAGCTGCAGTTTTTCAGCCTCACAAAAGAGTAGAATGGTATATCTGCATGGACAATGTTGTTTTCAACAAACCCCTTTGATTCAGATATATCATGTGGTCGCCACTCTTTGACGATGTCTCTCAGAGCCCACAGCATCAAGGTACACTGACTTTTGTTTCCATGGGGCAACAGCAGTGGGACAGAAAACTGGCACATTGACATCTTCGAGGCCATTTCTTGTTGCAAGAAGCTGTCAGCACAAAGAAAGAGAGCTACTATGAGGTCAAGTGGATTTACCTGATTGTCTGCAGAGTCATCTGCAGTATAAAGGTCTTTGTCATAGTCATCTTCATCACTGTTATCCTCCTCATCATTATCTGTGTTTGATAACTGAGTACAGTCTCTGCATTCTGCATTGATTCTGAAGAGTCTCCTGAGGAAACACCACGGGATCTCCTCCACTGATGAAACAGCTTCATCATACACGCTGCTTTTGTTGATCTCCAAGAGGGATCGAAGAGTGAGCTTGTTGGGATAGAATTTCTCCAGTCCAAGTTTTGACAGAAAGTTTATCAGGACTGTTAAAGAAACAAAGAGACAACAAAAAAGTAATTAGATATCAAAGATTTTAAAAACACTCTCTTGAGTAAATGTTAAAACAGGTAGTTTGAATATATGTACAAGCCAGGTTGAGTAGACTGTTTCAAATTTAAATTCATTAATACAGTTACTTATCAACATTAGATATATTATCAGTGTCATTTTAAACTAATTGAATTATCAGAAACATTATACCTCCTCTGCAGCAGGGGGAAATGCGTGTCACGATTGACCTGTCTGTGTAATTTTAAGACATCTGAGCCGTTGATCTGAACAAATATTACTTTGACTTTTTTTACAATCAATTGGAATTGCTATCTCGGAGCCACATCAGGTCTGCATCTGCCATGCTCAGTATATCCAAACTCAAAGCACTCACTTCTGCTGCTTCAGCGTTACACAAGTGAGTCATAATATGGACACATAGTTAAAAGGAAACTGAACATGTTGCACTACAGCTGCAGAAGTCTTCTTGTATTTGAACAACTTTTTGTACACAAACTTGGTCAGTTTTAAGGTCAAGGTTCCTTTTTCTGAAATTTGACATTAATCCAGGAAGTGTCAGACATTTATCATTTAAAAAAAAAATTCCCCTTTAGATAGTTTCATGACACATTGATGCAGAAGAATACCCCAGAATACAATAACATGTTTTTCACTCTAAATGCTCTGTGGAAGGATCCTCAAAAACTGTTGGTAAATTTAATTAGCACATAATAATCAGGATAACCGTGAAACTGAGATTATTTCTCTGACAATAATTGTGCTACATAAATCTTTAATCGTTGCATCCCTACTGTGCAGTACTGTTGTTCCACCTTCAAACTGAATATGAATCAAATAGCTCATAAACCAGTTATGGCTCATTATGTGTAACTGAAGGCTGCAAGAATGAACATGTAGAGATGATTTTAAATGGAGTGTACCTGTTGGCTCCCCTCCATCCATGTTCAGTGTTGTTGTGATCTGACTTCCCTGGTATCTCCCGTGCTTTCAAACCTAGAGGCAACAACAACAATGATCACATTGTGTTTTTGAAGTTCATTTCAGATCAATTTCAAACAACCTCAACGGATCAATTAAAACACTGCACACAGAGTTCCTTTGTCGCTGATCAGATACAGCTAAGAACAACTTCCCTGTAAAGATGCCACCCCCCCCCCCCCAGAATAATGGTAGGGGGAACACTGCCTTTGAGTTTATATTTTTGTAATTGAGCTTTCCAGACAGTTCCAATGAAATTGCTGAAATATGAATCCTAATCCTAAACAATGTTCAACTTTCAAATCACATCATCTTTTATTTTATGTCTACCTAGAATTGTGTGTGCAAAGTCTTTGTCATATAACACAACTAAATTCAAATAAGGATGTGTAGGGTAAAAGGGACAGAGTACAAGATTCTTCACTATGCAAACCACAGAGAAAATAAGCTTTAAACATTAATATAATCTGAGCCTCCCATCACACAGCAGCCTACAATTTACACAATATCTTTTATTTTTTGCATCCATTTTTAAAAATCTTTTACCACATATGTTGTCGTACAGTTAATTCAATCCTAGATCAGTCATAATAACACTCAATTCTCATTCCCATCTAATAAAACAAATTAAATTATATTCTTTCAAAAAGGTTTACCTGCAGGCTCTTCTTCATGTGTCTTCAGTGTCAACACACTCAGCATGGTAATTTTTACTTGTTGTTGCTTTCAAACCTGAATAAAAATATAATGTGATACCTTTACTTTCACATTATATATTTTTTATGTTTTCAGATCACTCACTAAGATTAAATCAGATCAATAAAAACATGACCCACACAGTATCCTTCAGACCTCATAAGAATCAGTAAAGTCTAAGTTGAACTCACCAGGTCTATATCAGTAGAAGAGTCTGAGGCTGTCTGTGTCCGTGGTACATTTATATTGTTCTGAAATCGAAAGCATTTAATCAACCTGAATAACAGGTTTTATAGCTTTGAGTTTAATGTCCTGGGCAACAACCTTCAGAGAACCTGGAAAAAAACAACATGAGAGTTCTTAAACTGAGAAATGTTGTCCAGCAGGTAAACACACACCCATGTGTATCAGCACCACCTTTTCTTTTCACACAATCTATTTCTCAGAAATCCTCATCTGGCAGCTGTAATGTTTGTCATGTGGCTTTTGACAGTGACTTTCTGGTGTGAAAATATTTTATGTAAAAAAATCAGGTTGTATCAGTTCCTGTGCTCACCATACCTGATTTGTTGGCTTGTGCAGTGTGCTTGGCAGACTCTTCTGTGTTGTGTTGTGTTGTCGGAAAATAAGCTGATGTGACCTTTGATGCAGGTTAAATCAGCATTTAAGGAAGAGAACCACACCTCAGCTGCACCTCTTCCAGTATTCCTTTTGATAATAGGCTCAGCCCCTCCTCTTCTTTCACTTTTTTACTCTGCAACCCTCTCTTCCTACCTTTTTTGCTCCCTCGCTGATTCTTTCTGACCATCTATGAAAAATAGTTTCTATAAGGGGTGCTGGTATAATGTAGATGACCAACTCAGTGGCCTGTCTGCAAGAACAGAAGACACTGAGACGAGCCTTCCAGTCCAAAGAATATTTATTATAACTGATCCAACTGGTTAGTCTGTTGAAATGGTTAAACAAAAGATAACATAAATTATTGTGATAGTTATCATTCATTCTATTAAATTAACAACTGTAAATAAATATATACATACATACATCTATAAGGCAAATTAAGAAAACTACACACTTTAAATAAAGGAAAACTCACAGATCAAATACACAGTTGCTCAGTTGTGGAGATGTAGGATAAACAGCCAGCAGCCAGCTCCATTGTTCTCTCAGAAGGGCTCACACAGGTGAGCTGGCTGTATGGGGTAAGACTACTGTCAGAAGATTTGTGTGTACACACATACAAAATCATGCATATTTTTAAAATGCATGCATGCCAGTCTGTAGTTGCATGACAATGTATTGTGTGTTTTCTCTGTGAGAATACAACTTGTGAAATTACAACTAAACAAAATTACAAACACGGATTGCATTTTTGCAATTGCGTTTCCTTCATCATGAATACGAATCTGACAACCGAGACAGAACTGTCAAAACTACGTCACGAGGTAACAGGCATTATGCATCGAGAGGAAGATAACATCGATTCTTCACACTGCGCATGCGTCGTGAAACTGAGCGTTGTTTTGTTGGCATGGCGGCAGAATGAACGGGGAGGAACGTACTCAGGTAAAGTTTATCCATTTTTAAGTTGTTTTAACAAAATATCGAAGCGGTGGCACTAAAGTGGCTCTAATATTCTCTGTGAGCTAGTTTTTGTCTCTAGATAAGTAATTTCATCGATTTCTTTATGCTGTGCAGTTAACAGATATCCTCAACACAGCACACAGCTTGGTGTCAATGTTGAACAGAAGGCTAAGTTCTCCAGAGAATGCCAGTACAGCTATACAGGGAAATACAACACAACCTGCTGAGGGACAGAGAGCCCAGACAGAGACACCCTAACAGTCAGGTCAACAGGGAAGGATCCCCCAGCGCAATAACTCCGGGCAGTCAATCAGATGGTATGATTTTGTATGTGTGTACACACAAATCTTCTGACAGTAGTCTTACCCCATATGGCTGCCCTTTAACAGCTCCAGAGCTCCTCCCACTCAGGCAGCATGTGAGAAGGCAAGGGACAGCTAGAAAGGAGGGGGGATTTAGACTTTTTGTTTGTGATAGAGAGATTGAGCTTTTGCAATACAACAATTGCAGTGTGCACATTATGTTTTTTTTCCAGTACTAATGTTTAATTTTTGACATGGTGTCAAAATGGAGCTGATTTAATGACTCAGTTCTGCTGTAGTCTGTGATTTGGTAAGCAGATGCAGACTTAATGCCCCTCAAAGTATTTGGTGCAGCAGATAAAACGTTAAGTCTTATTTGTCACTTTATAAAAACATAGAAAGTAGCTGTTTGAAACAAGTGAGTAAATCTAACAGTGAGTTGTAAAACTGTGTGCAGTTTATGATTTTCTTGTCATGTGGACTGAGCAGTGGGTTAATCATCTATGAGTCGGTCACTTTGCTACTTCACTGTCGCACTTTAAGCTCTTTAATTCTCCATATAATGCTAGAACTTGTGTCTTTACTTTTTACTTCTACCCCTTTCTTTTTAACACAATCATCATATTTGAAACTCATCACTCAAGCTTTAATGTATTTCAGGGGAATCATCAATGATGTTTATTTTGCATAATTGTGAGCCACCTTCCCCACTGATTTGAACCTGAGAGAGGCAACATTACACATAGACAATATGAGTATTTGATTAATCCAGTAACAGGAAGTAGACTTTACTGTGAGGAGGAGGTGTTTAGTGAAAATGATGTCTGAGAGCGTCAGGGAGAGCTTAGAGCCACATAGATGAAGGTGAAGAAGCCAGCATGACCCACTGATTTAGAGCAGGTAGACTGGTCCATACACTGGAGCACATTACTGTGTATTATTCTCAGTATATTAACAATCATATAATAAAACAAGTATACAACGTGAATCAAACAGTGTTTTTAGACTGTAGCTTTGGATAACTAGTGTTCATAAATACTTTCCAAAGACTGTTAGTGTGATTATAACAAGATATGTTACTGACTAACAGCTGAAAAGAGTTATAGTTTAGAGTAGTGTTATTCAAGGACTCAAGGATTAAAGGCTGGCTGGTTATTATTAATAATGTGGAGTTAAATGTGCAAATGTGAGATGTTATTTTGATTGTTAAAAAGATTAAAAATGACAGAGAAATGTATTTATCCTGAAACTTTAATCACATTTATGACTTTACATTTGACAAAGGTCATTGAAGTATTTCTTTCACAATAATTTGTTTTCCAACAATGTTTGAAAATATATCATCAATATCTCTGATCGACTTGAATAAAGAACAAAAAATAACATTTTACACCAAAAAAGTCAAATCAAAGCAGAATTCAGAAACGGTTAACAAGTATGACAGCATGCATCTCTCTCCTTTACCTTCATCACATCATCATCTGTCTGAGTTAACAAAATGTGGCCTCACTATTTCTCCTGGTTTCTTCAGATAACATAACAACATGACCAGCCAAGATTTATATTACACATTTACTGACTTCATCAATACACACACAAAAATATCACGTCTCACCTTTACTAAAGAAGAAGAAGAAATAAAACAGAAAAATCTTAAAAACTGTGATGACATTTTAGAAAACATGTTTCTTTTTTCTTGAGCATTATCATCCAGAGCATCAGCTTCTTGAGCTCTCTGCAGAGCAGAGCAAATACATCAATAACACAAAACACAATATATTTAAAACACAATAAGATTGTGTTTAAGTCAAACCTTTAGTGTAGATACATCAAGTCAAAGGTAATTTTTCTACATTTCTTATTTTCTGACTGCATCAAATACTCTCATTTTCCTCTCGTGTGTTTTCTTACACACGGTTTTGTAAATCCAGCTGTGAGGCAACAAATGAACCATTTGAACATAAACATGGAAAAACATCTCATATTCTCCTCATGGTTGTTAAAGTATATCATCATCATTTCATCATCATCATCATTACTGTGTTACCAGGTATAATGCACACAGCCATATAACAACATTAAAACACCAGAGAGTCAGAGAATAAACATAAAAACATCTTTTTCATGCAGTCTTAAAGAACATTATTATCATTGCAATCCTTGTTATGAGCACATGTTAAATTACACACAGTTATAAATCAATATATCAGCATGAACATGAAAAAACAACTTCAGAGAAGTGCTCCAAAAACAAGAGGTACAAAAAAGAAGTAACATGATATACGTTTTCATGTCTTTGAGTTCATGATTATCTTTGTCATGGTCAGCATCTCACTGTGTAAAGCTCATTATGAACATGTTTTGTCGGCATCTTTGAGAAGGAAAAAGTCAGAAACTCAAAAGGGATTACATCGTCCTCATTAGACTCATCATTTGTATTTCTCTCTCATTCGACTCATTGTTCTGCTGAGCGCTCGAACACTTCCGGTCCTGTCTGTTATTCCTCTTCTTCTTTTGAACATTTGCACATGGGAAGCCTCTCACATGTTCATGTGTCTGTTAGAGGATATCTGTCAGGGTTGTACAATGTTCACTTTACATTAAAGGCTTCTTTCAAGCTTTTCAGTGCTTGTTCCTTTGTGATTCTCCTCCAGGCCTTTGGTACATCAGCGGGCTTGGCTTCGTATTTTTCAGCAAATCTGTCATTGTATGTTACCAGGACATACTTCCAGTAGTCAGAGGCCATTATAGTGCGGTCAGGAGGAATGTGCCAGTTTGGGTAGTACTTAGTGTACTCCTTATAAAGATGCGCCTTCCATTTAGTATCTGCGTTCCTGAATTGATGTTCACTGTGGACATCTGTTGTACACAGGGTTTCAACCAACTTCTCAGTTTCTTCATCCCTGTACGCAGCAAGACCTTGAGGCCGATGCACAGCAGCATGATGCTTCTCATGATCTTTGCCTCCAGCCTCACAGGGAACTTTACAAAATGGACATTGATGTCCACAGCCAAACACCCGCTTAAAGAGCTCATCTTGTGGTTTGGTGGGGAGTTTCTGAAGAGTCTCAGAGATGTTGGACTTTGTGAATTCCTCCTGCAGCTCTTTGTTTAAGTCCTCCAGAGAGATTTTGAGGCTGTTAATAAACTGCTGGCTTGTGCATTGAACTTGAAATAGGGTGGTTTTTTCATCCTCCTCTGAAATTGAGATGTCTTTGATCAAATACCTGCGTATGTTGGTGATGAGTGCTGGGATGCTTTCCTTGTTATCAGGCAGTGAAGTGCCATCAGTGCATTTTGTGGACTGCTTTAATGCTTCTGAGATTTTGTCAACTATGACCTGCAGAACTTTATTCTTCAGCTTACACAGAGTCTGGTCCTCTGACATTTTTTGCAGGACATGCTTGAATATCCAGTCCTTAACATACATTTCATAACTGCAGGTGAACCTGACAAATCTGTCAAAGTCTTCCTTTCCCAGCAACTCTTCCTGGATGTTGTACTGGAAAAAGGAGCGGGAACTGAACTCTGCTGAATGGCCACTTGTCAATATTTCATCCACAATCTCTACTCCCAGAGATCTACTGATGTAGTCCTCAACAGCAGGTTTGATACAACTTCTGACATAGTCAGTTGCTTTGCGTTGGAAGTGGTCTCTCTCTTTGTATAGGTCGATACAATCTGACATGTACTGCTTCTTCTTCTCCTCCAGCTTAAGTTTTGGATCTCTTTTAATCAAGTATTTCCTGTGCATCTGCAGGAAATATCTTGAAGCAATTCCACAAACGTGGAGTTTCAGGTCAGTGACAAACTTCTGCTTTAATATCTGTTGGCCTTTCTTCAGGGATTCATCGATTTTTTCCAAGAGATCTTTTGTGTCAGATTTATGATAATCTCTGTCTGTTTTTGCAATATCCTGAACAAATCGTGTGCAAGACTCAATCACATTGTCTGCCAGGCCCTGGAGTTCTCTCTTCATGTTTTTCTGCATGATGAAATTCAAAACATTGTTTAAAAAGTTTGTTTCAAAATGTTCAGTTTTGGCCTTGAATTGCCCCAACCCACTTTCTTTGAGGTCTGTGATGTTCTGTAATTCCTCACTGACATTGAGATTTAAGAAATGTTTCTTTAACTGGTCGAAGACTTCAGCAGGTATATCTCTTTCTTTCAGGCCAGTTACATTGATAGTAACCTCAGCCCACATCTTTTCAAACTCTTCTTCCAGTTCCTCTTCAGACAGTGAGCGATCTTTGCAGTCACTCAAGAGTTTCATGACCTGTACTTCAATCACTTCTCTGTGTTTTCTCTGAAGGTCTTCTGCTTCTTTTGAACTCTTTTTTTGCTCACGTGCACAATCCAAGACATTGTTTGCTGAATGTTGGATTTCTTTTGCTAGACTCTTGATTTGGTTAAAAAAATCACTTTTGTTTTTTTCTATCAGATTCACATGTCTGTCTTTTCTTTTGTAGTAGTCCAGGAGTTTCTGATGCATTCTTTTTTGTTGGTCTGCTATTGTCTTGGATCCTTCAGACTTTTTGGATTTGAGCATTTCTTTCAAGTGATGAAGCTCAGATTCATTGTCAGCATTTAAGATTTCCATTTCAGCTGCTTTTTCCCAGATGGAGATCTCTTTTCTGAACTCCCATTCCCATTGATTGAACTCTTTGCAAAGGTTGTCATAGGCGTTAGCCACCAGAGTGTTTCTGAAACTAAAGATGAAGTTCTCAAACTTGACTGCTCTCCAGAGACTTCTCATCCACTCTAGAAGCTCGGGGATCTTGGACACATCATCACCTTTGTCTGTTTTTACTGTTTCTAAGAGATTTCTCTTGAAATGTTCAACAGCTTCACTGTAACCTGTGTTGACGGGAGCCATAGGTGGAGTCCCGTGCCACAGTCCTGGGATGTACCAGTTATTTTTTTCCAAGTCATAGTCCATCACATCTGTGAATAACACATTGTCCTGCTCTTCCATATAGGCTGCGATTTGGGTCATTTCATTGAGTTGGTCCAAAAGAAGTTTTCTCTCTGTCAGGGTCTTTGCATGGGCAGAAACTCCAGCAACATTTTGGTGCACAAAGTGGCAAACTGGCCTTTTCCCAACTTTCTTCATCCTCAAAAATGCATGAGTTGCAATCTGCAAAAAATCTTTCATTTCAGTGAAGTTCTCCATTGCAACATTGATGATGGTGACATCACTTAAGCCAATAACAAGAGTTGCCAGCTGGTAGTCATACTCAAAGCTGTCCTCCAGTTGTGCTAAAGAAGGAGACCTAAGACCCTCTGTGTCAATGAGAACTATAAAGTCATAGTTCAACATGCTTTGCATGTCTTCACCTACTCTGAGAAAGAGCATGTATGCTCCTCTTGTGCATCTGCCACTGCTGACAGGAAACTGTACACCAAACATGGTGTTGAGAAGAGTTGACTTCCCTGTACTTTGAACCCCCAGCACAGTCAGCACCAACAGTCTGCTCTTCCCTCCAACCTTGTTGTGGAGCTCCATCAGCACATCTGTCACCCATCTCTGTGAGATGTTGGAGGCATCTCCATCGAGAAGCTCTAAAGGATATCCATCCAGCAGCATTTCAGCAGCCAAACCAGGAAGACGAGTTATCATATCATCAGTTTGTTGTGACTGTGAGGACAGCTCATAGATCAGCCCCATCTCTCTCATGTAATGCTCGATTCCTAAAGAGCTTTCCAGCAAAGCCTGATCCAACTCTGCAATCTGTTTTTTGTCTTTCTCTTCTTTATTGCAGTCTTTGGCCAACTTTTGACGCAGTAAAGACTGTTGCATGGCAGGCTGCAAATGTGCATTCAGTTTAAGATTCATCCACTTGAGGAAAAAATATCTTTGCATTTTGTCATGTTCAGATATTTGTTTAATGAAAGTATTCATAGCTGTGCTTGGTTTGTGTTCATGAAGCTTGTTCATTATCTCTTGTTTATCTTCTTGCAGCTGAGATTTGTAGTCCTCCAGTCCACAGTCACCAGCCTTTTTTAACCTGCATTCTTCCATTTCTAAATTTGATAACTTTTTCCAGTCCGCACCTTGCAATGGAAGTTGTTGCTTCTTGTAGTCTGGTATATGACACACACCGATTCCTTTCATAATCTCCACAGCAACCCTCTTTTGGTTTTCACTTGTGCATTCATCCACAGACAGACCAAGTTCAACGGCCTGGTCAAGCATATTTTCAATGTTTGTTGTAGTTTTGACTTCTTTTAATGAGTTAGTGATTGTTGTGCAAAGTTTCTCCGAAAACTCTACCACATTTTCCTGTGGGGTTTTGGATTTCACACGGGTCTTTGGTAAATCTAACTGTTCCACTGTTTTCTTGACAGACTCCATGTCCTCCTGATCCTTGCGGTTCACAACCAAGAACAGTTTAGATTTCACTTCCTGAAAAGATGTCAGAATCTCAAGCTCGTTTTCTTCAACTTTGTCCAGGAATACAAAGGTAGCAGTGGACACTTGATGAAGGAAGCTGAACTGTGTGAGTGATTGAGTTAAGTCTCCTCTCAGATTGGCGAAAGCCACCGGTTTTGGAAATTTGTCAAGATTTTCTCTGCCACTGGGAAGGTACCAGCAAACCTCGACCAATCCATTGGCAAGTTCCCTTTCATGAGCTCCTCCCTTCATTTCTCTGTTTATGAACATGTTATTGTACTGGCCGAGGCTGAGGATATGGTTCAAACACTGAGACTTAGATAAGCTGCAGTTTTTCAGCCTCACAAAAGAGTAGAATGGTATATCTGCTTGGACAATGCTGTTTTCAACAAACCCCTTTGATTCAGATATATCATGTGGACGCCACTCTTTGACGATGTCTCTCAGAGCCCACAGCATGAAGGTACACTGACTGTTGTTGCCATGGGGCAACAGCAGTGGGACAGAAAACTGGCACATTGACATCTTTAAGGCCATTTCTTGTTGCAAGAAGCTGTCAGCACAAAGAAAGAGAGCTACTATAAGGTCAAGTGGATTTACCTTATTGTCCGCAGAGTCATCTGCAGAAAAAAGGTCTTTGTCAAAGTCCTCATCGTTGTCTTCCTCATCATTATCTGTGTTGGATAACTGAGTACAGTCTCTGCATTCTGCATTGATTCTGAAGAGTCTCCTGAGGAAACACCACGGGATCTCCTCCACTGATGAAACAGCTTCATCATACACGCTGCTTTTGTTGATCTCCAAGAGGGACCGAAGAGTGAGCTTGTTGGGATAGAATTCCTCCAGTCCAAGTTTTGACAGAAAGTTGAACAGTGCTGTTCAAGAAAAAGAGAAGAACACATTTATAACAACAAATATTTATTTTATTTTTTTTGATTTATCTGTGATTGGCATTTGAGCCAATCATCTCATCTGATCATCTAGTCTGCTGTCACTGAACACAATTTGCAGCTGAAGGCGCAAGTGTAACTGAGTGTTCTGAGTTTGCTTATTGTGTATACATTATAAGAAAATAATAATACATGGGGCATTGATGTAGAACTAAAGCCATGATTTAAGTTTTAATGTAGAACTCACATGTGCACCACCAGACACGGTACAGGGAACAACATAATGCCCCATGCACCCTACAGGGACATATGGTTCAAAAAGGTGAAAACATAAACCAAGCACAGGACAGTCTGTTACATTAACATTAGCATGCTTGTGGCTAGCAGCAGCTGGCATACTGGCATGCCACTCCATAGCTCGTGGCATGCAACTTGGCGTGTTTCGATCTCATTGTCCCTCCCAATATTTACATTGTCCGTCTTGCAGCTGGATGCTGCCGTTGTGAATCATGCACTGTCTTGTGAGAGTTGAGTTCAAAGCAGCCTCCGATTTAAGCGTGCTGTAATGCATGCATACCAGTTTGGTGGGTCTCATGCAGCAGAACTTGTTAAACAGATTGAGTTTTACAACAATGCTAGCTGGATTAAGTTAAATGGAATAAACATAAGACATATTTTAGTTATTTTTTTAATCACTTATTTTTGTTAGTAGGAAAAAACAGTGTGCAGCTCAACTCTCTTATCTCTTGTGCAACTGTTATCTAGACAAACAAGTGTCGCATTGGGACTGGGTATCGCCAAAAAAGCTGATTAGGACATCCCTAGTTTCAAGTGTTTGCTGTGCGTTTTTGTCGGTTTTTGTTGTTGTTCATGTGTTATGTGCTAACTAATTACTTTAACTGTATAATGCCCTTTCAAACGCTCTTTTTATGAATGGTGCTTTACAAATAAACTTGCCTTGCCATTGCCAAAAAACATTGACCCCAGCTTAAACAGGAGGAGAGGGCAGTGCACTTTGGTTAGGGAGAGTGACTCTACAGTGTCTGAAGTATCAGAGCGGACCAAAGAGTAGGCTCACTCGGTCGTGCTACTTTCTTTTACTTCGCACCGTGGTTGCATCAGTGTAGAAGGAAGTAGGCCAAAGTCTGAATCATATGTGCGTAAATACCAAAATGCCTGTTTAAATCACTGATGACAGTATAGCAAAATTCATGTGTTGGCAGAAGGTGATAATGGTGTTGGTAATGCAACTGGTGCACTGCCTACCAGCATTCTGTAGGCTTTCCTACCTGGCTTCTTTTCTTCGGAGTCCATTTTTGAGGTCTGATGTTCTCTGCGCTCCTCCCTATAAACCTGAGGGAAAAACAAATAGGAATTTATTTCATGACACTGTTTAAAAAATTAAACCTTTCGTTTACATTGTCTGTGACCTCTCTTAAAAATGTAAACAATGTGACACATTTGGTTTTTACATGTAATGTTAAAACATAGACTAGCAAACAAACACCACCAATTTCAATGCTTTCTAATTAACAAATTAACAGTGAGTTATTTATGACACGTCTTCTTTATACAAAGCAAGCCGTGTTGTAAGCTGCTCTAATAAAATAATTTCCCCCAATGGGGAATAGGGATGGGTACCGAATTCGGTACTTTTATAGGTACTGACCGAATTCCGTTGGTTCTACCAAGTACCGATTCACGTAAAATCAAACGGTACCATGTTTCGGTACCTAAACGCATCCTTGTGACTGTGAGGGAGTGGAAGAGTAGGCGATTTTCCATACTTTTACCCTGTAATAAAGTCTAAAGAGACTGATCAGGTGGACGTCTCTGCTCTCTGCTCTCTGCATCTGCGCAAGAGCTCGCCAAACGTAGCCTGCAGCTGACGGGCGCGCGCGCACTCACCGCGAGGCAGAGCTGCAGGAGGATTAAGTTGAGACGGACTCTCTCGCTCCGACTACCTGCCCTGTTTATAACCGTTTCTGTGTGCGTGAATGCCCAACAGGTAAGTTGTGTGTCCTGTTATTATAAAGAGAGGGAGAACTGACTTATTCCCGTCTGCAGGTGCTCACGTGTGTTAACTGATAAACTCCCGAAAGAGCAAATAGACGCCACGAGCACGTGTCAGCTAATATCACCTATATAATCCTGTTTCTGTTCGTTTCATGTTAAATGAAATAAATGTTAAATTAAAAAAATTTGAGAATGTATTATTAAACGAATTAACATTTATTACCACATAAACACACAAAAGTACCGAAAATTGGTACCGTTGAGTACAGGTACCGATTCCCAGGTACCGGTTCAATAGTGAAAGGTACCCATCCCTAATGGGGAACCAATAAAGTATATCTTATCTTATATCTTATCTTAGGGTGTGCATTGCTGTCTAGATATAGTTGATGCTGCTGTACAGAGAGAAAAGATTGTTTTAGTTAGTGTTGCCTACGATTTATCCCTCTGCAAATGAAGTGTTTTTTTGCAAGCAACAAGACACTCAGCCTGTTTGTTGTCACATGGAACAGGTTGGGACTTCTTCATAAAGAAAAACATGTCATGCAAAAAATTATGCAGTTGAGTGAGTGAGCCAACTTCAGGTTGTTATTTTTGTCTGAATGAGAATGACCTGCTGCGTAGTTTATCAAGACAACGATTATCGTTACAGCTAGGGTTGCAAAGTTCCGTGAATTTTCAAACCTGGAAACCTTCAGTGGGAATTAACGGGAATTTATGGGAATAAACGGGAATAAACAAGGAATTTACTAAATTGAAGGTTGGCTCTTAATAGGGGACTTAAATATAGTAGGGGAAAATGTATTTTACCATAACCCTGACTAAAACAACCAGATTTCATGAAAGAAGATGCTTTTTTATTTGCATGTTGAATGGGACTTTTTTGGAGGGAGAGGGGCTCTTTTCATTTAACATTTTGAATGTGACTTTGTTGGGATGGATATTGAGATTACGAGTCTTCCAATGAGAGGCACAGCTGTCTGTGGGAACGCTGCAGCTGTTGTCTAGGAGGCTCAAACTCTGCTTCTTTACGTCACACTGGCTCGACAGCATCAATATGGCCACCGCCGCTGATTTGCCTCAAACACATTTCAGAAACAGATGGGTGACGTCACGGATACTACGTCCATAATTTATACAGTCTATGGCCATGACTTACAAAAATTATTCCTAATGTCATGTTGAAAACAGCAAGTCGGGCCATCTTTTTTTTTTCAGTTTTTCAGCCGAGTTCGCAAGGGTACGTATTAAAGAGATTTTGCCCTTCGCCTTTTCTCCGATCAAATCCGAACCATGCACATTCTGTAGTAGACACATTGATGCTTCAAAGTTGTTAAAAAAGTTTGCGATATCAGAACAGACATTTAGGCGATGCATCAAGCGCACATGTCTCGCCTTAAACAGGAAATTGATTTTTGGGGGCTTTAAAATGCACAAAATCTCACCAAATCAGCCACATGCATCAGCCACGCATCCCATTAATATATTTTGGGGCTCTCATCCAAAAAAATCAGAAATCTGCTCCATAGCGCTCCCTAAAGGGTTAAAAAAAAAAAAGGTAAAATAACCCTCCCCATAGAAGTTTTTTGAGCTACATGCATGAAGTCCACTTCCCCGCACCGCCGAAGGCTACTAAGAGAGGCGGTGAGGAGGAGCTCTGGAGCACTTCACCACTTCCAGCCGGAACAGGATCATCCCTCCTCTCTGCAACATTCACCTCTTTCCACCTCACCTCGGCACGCAAGTCCGCTCTCTCGAAACGCCACCAAACATGCACAGCCTCCCATAGTCAGCACACAGCCCTCAACCCCCGGTCCACTTTTCTCACCAACCACATTGATAATTGGTGACTCCATTATTAAGAAGGTCCGTTTCTTCGATGCAACCTCCCCCATCACCTCCACCCTCCCATGTCACGTTTCATATAGACACTCTCATCACCAATAGAAGCCAACAGAAGACAATATCTGCCTCTAACTCTGTGACATTATCAAATCTTTTAAAAATTCAGCCACGGCCCCCTCCTCCCCATCCATCCACATCACACCGTCACCTGAAACTGGCTCTACTCAACACCCGCTCCCTCAACAATAAAAGCCTCATCTTAAATGACTTCATAATCAACTCCAACCTGGACTTCCTCTGTCTCACTGAAACTTGGCATAGACCCTTGGACTATTTCTCATTAAACCAGGCCACACCTGCTGGATTCACCTACATGGACAAACCCCGCCCTGAAGGGCGGGGAGGTGGCATTGCAGCTATCTATAGGAAGGTCATCAAATCAACTCCACTTCACATCCCCCCTGTCAGCTCCTTCGAACAAATTGCTTTTAAACTCTCCGGTCCCACTCCACTGGTCACTGCCATTATCTATCGTCCCCCTAAGCCGAACCCCTCCTTCCTCTCTGACTTCTCTGATTTCCTAACCCAGCTCTGTGCCATCTCTCCTTCTGTTCTTCTCCTCAGTGATTTTAACATCCATATTGACAACACTGACTGCAAACTTGCCACAGAATTTTTACAACTGTTAAACTGCTTTAATTTTACACAGAACATCAACTTCCCTACCCATAACCGTGGACACACTCTGGATCTGGTCTGCTCCTCTGGTCTCAAAATTGCTCAACTCTCTAACCAAAACCTCCACATCTCGGACCATCTCGCAATCATCATGGATATTGACATCCCCATTCCCATCCCAAGAAACACACGCACTATATCATTCCGAAATTTTAAGTCCATCTCCCCCTCTGCACTCTCAGCCTCTGTCACCTGTAACATATCTGCATCACCTCCCCCGCTTTCTGATAACCCAACCGACCTTGTGAACTACTACAACAGCACCCTCTCCTCCTGTCTTGATCATCTGGCCCCCATCAAAACCAAAGCTGTCTCCTTTACACACTCCGCTCCCTTGAACACCCCTGAACTTCACAAAATGAAATCTCGCAAGCGACAACTGGAAAGACTTTACAAAAAATCTGGTTTAACAGTCCATCTCCAATTCTACACCAAATTCCTCCTGCAGTACAAAAATGCCCTTAACTCAGCCCGGTCCACCTACTACTCACACCTCATACACTCAGGCTCCAAAAACCCCAAAACTCTCTTTTCCACAATCGACAGACTCCTCAGACCCGCCAACAGCACCTCCACGTCCTTTACAGTCGACAAATACAACTCCTTTCTTTCATTTTTTCAAACAAAAATTGACACAATCTACGGCAATCTGACCACCTCCACCGCCCCCCCAACCTCCCCACCCAGCCCCCCTCCTCTCATCACTAAGCCTCTGTCACAGTTCTCACTCCTCTCTGAAATACAACTGTCAAAACACCTACCTGGAATAAAAACCTCCACCTGCATCCTTGATCCCATCCCATCCAATCTCATCAAGCCCTGTCTTCCAACCATCTCCCCACTCATTACTGGAATCATCAATTCATCCCTCAGCTCAGGATCTGTGCCTCCACCACTCAAACTTGCCGTCGTCACCCCCATCCTCAAAAAACCTGGACTTGACCCAAACATTATGTCAAATTTCCGGCCCATTTCAAATCTTCCCTTTCTGTCAAAAATTCTGGAACGTGTTGTTTCTGCACAAATCAAATCGCACCTCAACTCCAATGACCTGTTTGAACCATTTCAATCTGGATTCCGCACCCATCACAGCACCGAAACAGCTCTCCTTAAAATCACCAACGACCTCCTCCTATCTGCAGACTCTGGCCATCTCAACATCCTCATCCTTCTGGACCTCACCGCAGCTTTTGACTCCATAAACCACACCATCCTCCTCTCCCGCCTGGAATCCCACCTCAATATAACTGGCACCGCCCTTTCCTGGTTAAAATCATACCTCTCTGACAGACAACAGTTCATCCATATCAACAACTGCTCCTCCTCCACTGCCCCTCTGTCACAAGGCGTCCCCCAGGGTTCGGTGCTTGGTCCTCTGCTATTTATTCTCTACATGCTCCCCCTTGGTCACATCATACGCAAACATGGTTTCCATTTTCACAGTTATGCCGACGACGTCCAAATTTACATCTCCACCAAATCCATCACCTCCCCAACCCTCACCACACTCACTGACTGTCTTACCGAAATTAAGACCTGGATGCAAAAAAACTTCCTTCAATTAAACTGCGACAAATCAGATTTCATCATCATTGGCCCCAAATCCCTTACCACAACCACCCAAAACTTCTCCCTCACATTTGATAACACCACTCTGACTCCATCAACCCATGTTAGAAACCTCGTTATAATTTTTGACACCAACCTCACCTTTGAAAAACATGTCACTAACATCACCAAAACCGCATTCTTTCACCTGAAAAACATAGCCCGACTCCGCCCACTACTCTCCTTCGCTGCAGCTGAAACCCTGATCCATGCTTTCATCACCTCCAGAATTGACTACTGTAACAGCATCTTACATGGTTCATCATCCAAAGTCCTCAATAAACTCCAGTACATCCAGAACTCAGCTGCCCGCCTACTCACTCACTCCCGTGATCACATCACCCCTGTCCTCCACTGGCTTCCTGTTCCCCAACGCATTCACTTCAAACTCCTCCTCCTGACTTACAAAGCCCTCCATCACCCCTCCTATCTCACTGACCTGCTTCACCCTCACAACCCCTCCCGTGCTCTCCGCTCCTCTGATGAAAACCTCCTCTCCCCACCCTGTAGGACCAAGCACCAAACTTGGGGCGATAGGGCTTACTCCATTGCTGCCCCTGCCCTCTGGAACTCCCTCCCCACACACATACGCAACTCCACTGACCTCCAAACATTCAAATCCCAGCTCAAAACACACCTCTTCAGAACTGCTTTTAACTTTTAATGTTTTTATTTCCACTGTGTTTTTAACTTGTTTCTTTTATTGTGTCTTTTATTGTGTGCTATTTGTGAAGTGTCTTTGAGTTCTGTGAAAAGCGCTATATAAATAAAATGTATTATTATTATTATTATTATTATGAAAATGAAAATGCATATTCAGTGCATCAGGACACACAAAAAAGCCTCTTGCACCCATATCCAAAACTCAACAGGAAGAACGCCCCATAGCTTTTAATATGAAAAATACAAGGCACATTCTATAGTAGTCACATTGTCAATTCAAAGTTGTTAAAAAAAAATAATCAGGAAATCTGAAAAGATGTGGGCGTGGCACACTGTCAAAGTTGGAGGTTTTCTTGGCAATCTGACAACTCGAAACATTGGCACCACCTTATGGACACAAGCAGTATTTACTCTCAGATCCTGCTTTTACCCTGCTTGTGATCACAACTCATTCTATAATGATCTGTGATGAACAATCCTTCAGAACATCATTAAAGTCACAGCATCCCCGTGTATGCTCACAGTTTCAGCCTAGGCCTCTAAAGTGCAGCACATCAACACCTGCTGCACATCAGGCAGTGGTGCGCATCAGGTGGTGCTTGTGCGAGGGCTCGTTCATCGGCGCTTGCAGTTTCAATTCTTTCTTTCTACCTACCCAAATAAATTGCCTTTTTGGAGCCTTCAGCATACCCCAAAACTCACCAATATTGACACACTCATCAGGATTGGCGAAAATTTTGATATTTTGATGGTCCCGTGAAAAAACTTCCAAAAATGGCTCAAAAGCACCACCTTCAGTATTCAAATTTCAAAGGGCCAGCCCCTCAAGACGGTATAACCTACATGCATGAAATTGTTTTCCTAGATCTATCAGGCTGGGAACTACAAAAGAGCCTCTTAACGTTGTGGTGAAATCCCGACAGGAAGTTGGCCATCTTTTTTTCTTCAATTTTTGACGCCAATTTTTAAGGGTACAACAAAGAGATCTTGCCCTAGGCCTTTTATCTGATCAAGTCCAAACCAGCACATTCTGTAGTGTAGTAAGTGAGATGTATATTTTTGCACTGGATTGAACCATGTTTGGCACACAGGGAAGAAGAGTGAACCAAAGAGAGAATATTGTCCCACATATCCTCATATATATTCCTCCTGCTTATATGATAGTCTGACCTCTGACAGCGAAGATATTTTAAGAGAGAGGATTTTCTCATATAGACAGGAGATCACACCTCTGGATGGTGGCGGAGCTAGTAAAAAGGCATCAATAGCATGACTTCAGGGTTGAGAAGGAAAATGAGATGTTGTTTTACATTTAAAGCTGCAAATCTGTAGGTATCAGAAAAATGACTGTTAGGGATGTTGAATTTAGAAGATATCTGTTGAAAGGAAGGAAAAACACCCTCAAGATATAGATCATTGAACAATTTTATACCATGCTCAGACCAAACAGAAAAGGCTTTGTCAACTATGGAGGGAGTGAAAGTGGGATTCATAAATATGGGGGCTTATAATGAGAAAGTTTGCAACCTAACGTGGCGTCCCAATTGATTCCAGATTTTTGTGTGTGCAAAGTGGGGTGGAACTCTGCCATGCGCGATACAAAGAGCAGAGGGGAATTGTGAACGTGCGACCATCTAGAGACAGAAATGACATCCTGTCATATAAATAAGATAAATAACATAAAGCTATTTAGTCTGTTAAGTAAGATAACAAGGTATAGACCTGATCTATGAAAGAGGTAACCTTAAATTACTTCTGCTTTGATCTGGCCGCAACGGGGAGCAGGTGCGCCCCTAATATAATGGTAGGGGAAACACTGTCCAGTATCAGGCTGAAGTCTTACACAGCATGCAATATACCAGTGCACAAGTAATGCAATTACGCACTTTAAAAACACATCACCCAGTCTAGCATCATATCAACAAAGCTGCACTCAGCCACAGGAACAACTCTGCGACCAAATAGGACACTCGTGCTTCCCTCTCGTGCGGGCGGGCTGTCAGGAATGTTTTCTTTTTCTTTTGCTATTTAGTGCAGTTAGCATTCTTCTTCTGTTATTTAATGTGGCTAGCAAAGACGCTCTATAGCCACGATTAGCGGTAATACTGTATTACAACCAGGCACCGGTAAAATCAAGGAAAAATTGTACTTTTAAAATGAGAAAATATTCGAAGTAACTCTTGAATTTTTACAAAGGAAACAAATATTCAAATATTCGAAAATCATTGCCCATCACTAATAGCCAGCGATCCTTGGGGACTGTGCCTTGAGCAGTAAGAGGGGCAGCGGCAGGAGCAGAAGTAGCTTGCAGTGTGGACGCTTTGGCCATAGAAATGGCAGAGTAGGGGCTGTGCCATTCAGCTCCCTGGCTCAGGAGGTGGTTGATGCAGGATTGTGTGGAGATGCTTCTCGGCTTCTCCTGGATTTTGTAAATGTGGACATTCTTTTTTTCTAGCTCAAAGACTTACTTGCCAAGACTCACAAAGCCCTGGCAGCTAGACGGCGAGGTAAGTGGAGCCATGTTTACCTGAGCGTATGCCTGATTTGTTTCTTTAGTTATTGAAACCCCACGCACAGTAAAATATACAGTAAAAAGCCCAAAAGGAGTGTAAAAGAGCTGCGTAAAACTGGTTAAAAGTTAGGTCACTGCTACTTCCACACCTGCCTGTCTGACCTCAGCCCTGCACGGGCCACACATTTTAGATGATGACAACTACTAAGCTGTTCATTATAAGCTCTTAAAATGATGCACACTCTTAGACACAGACAGAGATCAGCAGTTGCCCATTAAGCAGGCCCTAGGGAACACAGCCATATGTACACTTTTTTTGGCCAATTCTAATATTATGCTAATGCTTTTGTGCATCCCTAGCCCGTGTGTAAATGTTAGACCTAAATGTTTTAATGTTCTATGAGATTGGTAGTTCTTTACGGAAACTGAGTGGTGATTTTTTTTTCCTTTTAAAATTAGATCTCTTATGTTATTAAGACAAACTAGTTTGGAAATCAGATAAACAAGCAGAGTTTTCATGTAGTTTTTTGTTGTTGTTTGTTTACTTAGACAGCTAATATATTTTTATATATTATATGTTTTTGTATTACTCTACAGGCCTACTTACCAGAGCTGCCCTTTTCAGAGTTCATTTTAATGTGTGATGGTCCTCATCTTTGTTCTTAATGAACCTAGAGACAACACAAAAATATATATATTTAGTCTTTGGATCCAATGAAAAACAGTGAAACCTTGAAGTCCAATCACAGCAGAACATCAACAATAACTCTTGATTATATTACATTCTCATAATATTGATACAAAGGTTACCAATCATAAGAGATTAATTTTATGAGAACTTAACTTCACCCATTATTTTTCTCTTTTAGACAGGAAATAGGGCCACAACAAGTTTGGGCAAAGGAGAAAAGTGATGTTAGCATGAAGCACGACTTACCTGACATCAGGCTTCAGTAACCCCAGCTCTTCTCTGCATGTCTGAAAGTCGCTTCTTCTCTGGTGGTGGGTGAAGTGTGCTTAGCATTTATATAGTGATGACTTCACGCCCACTCAATGATAACAGATCAAGGAAGTAATCTCATGAAAACACTGTCTCAGCAAGAAGATCCTCATCAACATATTTCACTGGTCACTGCAGGTTGTTGTCCTTGGAGCTATTTGACTTGATTTTATTGGTTTAGCTTGTCTACTTTGGTTTGATAAGCACCATAAAAACATAAAGATATGGTTATGGTTTCGTACTTGTCCTCATTTTCTGCTTTGAGTTGGCCGGTGACCTTAAGCGATGCACATTTCTGTAGTCTTTGAACTGTCTTTACCTTTTATTCCAACAGTTGTGTCGTACTTTTCAACATCCCCAGTTGCATTCTTTGCCGCTTGCTTTCACACTGACTCACTGTTTGCTAGCTGCTCTGTATGTCCATTATTCTCATCAGGAAAATGATTTTTTGTGATAGCTTATAGAACAGAAGTCTGTTTTTAAAAACATCTGCATACATGTGGACATAGCCTTAATCTGTTTTCTTTATAATGATGCTCTTTGTTCAATCACTGTAGATGAATCAGCAGAATCTGTGAAGACATTATGATACCATGATCCAGAAACAACCAAGTATTTTATCTTATCTTCTCACTTTATAGATATCATTAGAATAAAGGTTACTAAGAAGGAAAGTCAGCAGATTGTAATCAAACTGTTCATACTGTAATTAAAGCATTATAAGTTAATAAACAATCTACAGGAAAAGACAGAGGGATGTTGGAATTCAGGCTGAGTTTTTGAATCAGCAGTTTTTCACGTCATTCACCGTTTTCTACCGGTGCAGTTTCTGAGCTGTGGTGGGCTCTAAATCTGACGGAAAAATCCCAGAGGTGTTGCTCATGAAAGTATTCACCTGTCCCAAAACTTTCTTTCTTTCTTTCTTTCTTTCTTTCTTTCTTTCTTTCTTTCTTTCTTTCTTTCTTTCTTTCTTGGTGCTGTTTTAATAAGGACAATGGGTGAATCAGCATTCAGCCAAGTTTCAGATAAGAACGCACGATCAATCAGCTCTACATCCACCCTCTTTATTGTCTTCCTTTAAAATGTTGTCTTGATCTGGAACAAAATGAAACCCTTAAAAATGAAGATACAAAGTGTTCACCTGACAATTGGTTGAGTGGTTGTGTCTGTTTTTTTTTTCCAGTACTAAGGATTAATTTTTGACATGGTGTCAAATTGGAGCTGATTGAATGACTCAGTTCTGCTGTAGTCTGTGATTTGGTAAGCCGGTGCAGACTTCATGCCCCTCAAAGTATTTGATGCAGCAGATAAAACATTAAAGCCAAATAAGAAAACAATCAGCATCAGAATCAGTGGAGACAATATGATACCATATTACACAAACAAGTATTTTATCTTATCTTCTCACTTTATAGATATCATTAGAATAAAGGTTACCAAGAAGGAAAGTCAGTAGATTGTAATCAACTGTTCATACTGTAATTAAAGCATTATAAGTTAATAAACAATCTACAGACAAAGACCAAGAGAGAACATGATGTTGGAATTCAGGTCAAGCATTTGAATCAGCAGTTTTTCACGTCATTCACCGTTATTTTAGCGAATGACTTATGACCTTTAAAATCTTCTAGAATATGAAATTTGACATTCATGCAGGAAGTACCACAATTTTAAATGAAAGGAAATTTGAAATATCTTTTTGTAGAAATGTATCATCTTAAGCTTATTTGAGTATCTATAAAAGCACTATAAGTCATATTATTATAATTATTGTTTTTATTATTATTATTTATTTATTTATTTTTTATTATTATTGTGAAATAATTCCCAATTTTGACTGTTTCATGACAAATTGGTACAGAAGAATACCCCAGAACACAAATAACATGTTTGGTGCTCAAAATTTTCTGGAGGGGGGACCCCCAAAAACGTTAAAGTAATTAATGATAATAATCAGGATAATCATCAGACCGTGGTTCTTTCTGTGACGATAATTGTACCACCGGCAACTCTAATGCTTTCATCCCTAACGTGGACACAACCCACCTCAAGATGAAAAAAGGTATTGAACTGTGTCTTTTACACATAATTGTACAGTTGTTTGCCCTGCCCCAAAGAAGGCCACTTGAAGATGGCATCCCTTGGTGAGAAAAATATGAGAATTTACCAGTCAGATGAGGCTATGGTCATGCCACTGCTAACAACATTACATAGTACAGTAATGCAGTGTGGAGATTTGAAGAGTTAAAACAATTTTACTAAACTACCACTAAAGCAGCAACTAAACATCATATCTGACAGCAGGCCAACTCCGAAATCAGAGCTGCGAGAAATCAGAAACGGGAAGGACCAGACTTTCCATGAGGAGAATTATGGGCATATTTTATGGTGCTTATCAGGTCAAACAACATCCTGGAGTGACCAGTGAAATATGTTGATGAGGATCTTCTTGCTGAGACAGTGTTTTCATGAGATTACTTCCTTGATCTGTTATCATTGAGTGGGCGTGAAGTCATCACTATATAAATGCTAGGCACACTTCACCTACCACCAGAGAAGAAGCAACTTTCAGACATGCAGAGAAGAGCTGGGGTTACTGAAGCCTGATGTCAGGTAAGTCAATGCTTCATGCTAACATCACTTTTCTCCTTTGCCCAAATTTGTTGTTGCCCTATGTCCTGTCTAAAAGAGAAAAATAATGGGTGAAGTTAAGTTCTCAAAAAATGAATCTCTTATGATTGGTAACCTTTGTATCAATATTATGAGAATGTAATATAATCAAGAGTTATTGTTGATGTTCTGCTGTGATTGGAATTCAAGATTTCACTGTTTTTCATTGGTTCCAAAGACTAAATATATATATTTTTGTTGCCTCTAGGTTCATATAGAACAACGCTGAGGACCATCACACCTTAAAATGAACTCTAAAGAAGAGAGCTCTGGTAAGTAGGCCTGTAGAGTAATACTGTAGTCAAAAAAATATATATGTTAACTGTCTAAGTAAACAAACAAAATAATATTGAATACATGAAAACTCTGCTTGTTTACCTTGTATATATCTATTTTTTTTAACTAGTTCTGTCTTAATAACATAACTAGTTCTGTCTTAATAACATCAGAGATCTATTTCAAACATTTTCAAAGGAGACCTGGCCAAAAATAGCAGCAGCACTCAGTTTCAACAATGAACAAACAGACTTACACAGTAGATCACGACTAGGGATGCAAAGATTAACCAATTTTACTATTAACCATGCTTTAAAATGTCACGGTTAATTATCACTAAATGCTCCACTACACCAGGTGTATCTATTCACTGTCAAAAATGGGTCTGTAGCAAGCGGCAACCTCCAGTCTCAAACTATGAAGCCCATGCGGAAGTGTTATAAACTGCCATTCATCGAGAGTCTGCTTGAGGCTGGCTGCAGAAACACCGGAAACCACATAGACGCCCATTCAAAGAAGACGATCTTTGCAGCATTAATAAACATGTTTACAGCCTGATTCAAAAAACGGCTTGGCTCTATGTAGCTAATTCTCTATCAGCACACACTGTACGGGGGGTAAATTTTGTTCTAACGTGACGGTTCAGAAGATATTAAGATTATGAGTTTTTGCCCAAATAAGGACATGACTGACTTGACTCCCAGTTGGGAACACATAGCTGTTGGCGAGGAGGCTCAAAATCCGCCTCTTTACGTCACACTCTGCTTGGTTGAGTTCAGCATTTCCAATATGGCTGCCGCCGTCGATTGGCTTCAAAACAGCGCTCAGGAACAGATGGGTGACGTTACGGATACTGCGTCCATATTTTATACAGTCTATGGTCTGTACATTATTTTTGGCGAAACCTTCAAACTAAAACAGAGTGCCCCTTGTGCAGGGTTCTTCCGTCAGAGTCAGATGGAGTAATCATGAAGAACTCTGTTTTCAATTTTAACTGCAACAACATTACTTTGACGTGGTGGTGGCGTATCAAAATCAGTCCAGTGTAGTGTAAAATGCCCTGCCAAAACTGCCCAAGAAGAAAAAATTGTCAAAATAAACACTCTGCAGGTATAAGGAAGGCGTCCCTACTGACAGCATGTCCGAAAATTAAAAAGTCACAAGCTGATCTCTGAATAGAAATTCAACCTGTGGAGGGATCGTTCATATGAGACAGCTCTCACTGCTTGTTTCTGTTGACAGAGACTTCAGACTGAAGTTTATTCCATACACTGATAGATCTCATAGTTGTACAGAGCAATACCAGACTGCATGATCTAATGGCTCTATTTCGTTTTAGATCTTGTGTCTATGTTCATATTTTTGCCTTTATTGGAAAGCTGGAGATAGACAGGAAATGTGGGGAATATAGAGTGGAGAGAGGTCTATAGTTTCTGTATATGGGGCACTCGCTTAGATCTCCAACAGCATTTATAATTAAAATGAAAAAAATCCCCTTTATGAATTCAGTTTCATGACAAAGTGGTGAATAAGAATACACCAGAATACAAGTGCTCAAAGCTTACAGGGGAGGACCCCCATAATTGTTACACCCCCATGCTACACTAGAATCCCTATAATGCGTTATTTTGAAATGTCTGGTAGTGATTAAACGTAGGTTTAGTTGAATAAACACATAAATATTTGATTTGTTCGGTTAATTTACAAATGCCAACAGCTAGCAACAGGAGTGGCCAATTATATGCTAAATAAGCACTCTGAGTGCCCTTAAAAGACACTGGGTGCCACAGTTCCTCATTGTGTACTCATACCCTACTTCATACACTTTCTCCTCCCTAGGAACAGCTCTATAAAAAGCTAAACAGACTTACATAGCGGATGAGCTACGTAAGTCTGTTTAGCTAACTGGCTGAGTGTCTTGTTGTTTGCTTGTTTGAAAAAACACTGCAGAGGAAATCTCAAGCAACACTAACTAAAACTATCTCTTCTCTCTGTACTGCAGCATCACCTATGTCTAGACAATGATGCACACCCTATCAGCTTGCTTTGTATAAAGAAGACATGTCATAAATAACTTACTGTTAATCTGTTGATTAGAAAGCATTGAAATTTGTGGTGTTTGTTTGCTAGTCTATGTTTCAGTTTTACATATAAAAATCAAATGTGTCACACTGTTTACATTTGTAAGAGATCACAGACAATGTAAACAAAATATTTAATATTTTAAACGGTGCCATAAACTAAATTCCAATTTGTTTTGCCCTCAGGTTTATAGGGAGGAGCACAGAGAACATCAGACCTCAAAAATGGACTCAGAGGAAAAGAAGCCAGGTAAGAAAGCCTACAGAATGCTGGTCGGCGGTTTAGCGGTTGCATTACCGACACCATTATCACCTTCTGCCACCACATGAATTTTGCTATACTGTTATCACTGGTTTAAACAGATGTTTTGGTTTTTACTCACACATGATGGAGATTTTGGCCTACTTCCTTCTACATTGATGCGGCCATGGTGGCAAGTAAAAGATAGTAGCGCGACAGAGTGAGCTTACTCTTTGGTCCGCTCTGACACTTCAGACACTGTAGAGTCACTCTCCCTAACCAAAGTGCACTGCCCTCTCCTCCTGTTTAACTGGGGTCAATGTTTTTAATCAAAGTGAGTTGAGACACAGTGATCGGGTAAACTTGTGCTCTTTCCTCTCCAAGTTTGATGTCGGCAAGTAACAGCACTACAGAGATTTGCGTCTCTTTTACTATGGGTCTAACTGTTTGAAAGTGTGTTTCAACTGATGACTAAGTTGTATTAAGTCCAAAATAATTAAAAGAAGCGTGGACTCATGGTTAAAGGAGCAACCATTAATGGAAAGGTACAGAAAGGCTAGTTTATTTATATAAAGCACCATTTAAACAAAGAGGAATTTAAAGTGCTTTACAGAGTTAAAAACTAAACAACAAGATTAACAGCATATAAAGAAAAATTACATGAGGCAAACAAGTACTGTAACTCCCTACAATCACTGCTAATTGTAGCTCCACTAATGTTCAGTTAATTCTATGATAAACACATTTTGCTTATGACTTTTTCTGCACAATAAAAGGTCCCAGGTGGTAATGTTGTTGAGAAACATTTAATCTGAAACAGCCACCTCAGGAAAGGGCATGTTTTCAGAGGTAGTAACCTAATACAGCTTAAACAGTAAAGTAAAATAAATGTAAAAAACAAACAAACAGGGAAAGAGAAACAAAAAATCTGATCACACAGATTTCGTTAGAAGATGCAACTTCCTGAAAACTAAACACACAGAGACTTATTAAAGCCTCTGGAAAAATGAATGGAATATTTTTTTGTCATTAAAGTTTTTTATGGACTTCTAAATGAATAACAAATAAAACAATAATGAAAAAACAAAACAAAACAAAAAATCGGGTATACATTGTACAGGCCAGACAGACAATCACAAACATAGGATAAAGGATACATAAACAGACAGGACATCCATTCAAAGAGAAAAAGTCCATTGTATATTGTGACTTGGGATAATACAGTGTTATAGTAATAATTATACAGGAGATCCTCATACTGTTGGGATCTGCAGTGTCTCGGTCAGTTTTATGTGAGTCCAAAAGCAGTCCCAGGAAGTGGTCCCACCTTCTATACTACCTTTAAATCAGTGCAGCATGGATTCGTAAGATGCCATCTCTATCATTGCATCTACCCAATCTGTCAGACTTGGGCTAATGTCAGTTTTCCAGAGTCTAAAAATCATTCTGGATACAGTGATCAAACCAACCATAACAACAGTCTGACAACATTTTTAGCCAGCTGGCCTGTGTAAAGTCTTGTCTTAAATGTTGCTTCCATATTAATTTCACATTACATGACTCACCACCTATAGCAAACCCAATCAGTTTATAAATGGCACTCATGTGGCATGCAGTTTTCTACGATTCCCCCTAACTTACATTAAGAGGATACACAGCTTTCCATTTGTAGGTATTTCCGGAAATTATCCTTACCCTCCAATTTAAAAATGTTGGATCAAGTCAGCAAATTATATAAACATTCAATCTTTATACGAGTCTCCTATCGTAAGACGACTCTGTTCAGAAACAGCTTATTTTCCAGTTCAGTCCATTTCTTGGGACTGTGTGGGCATGGCAGCTAACTTTTTGATTAACAGGTCAAGTCTATTCACAGCCTGCATATTTGATGCGGAATCTAAAGACATAAAAACTCCAGAATCTGAAAATTATTTATTTGTTCTCTGAGTGCTGAGTTACAAAATACTTCAGAATCAGAACTTATATCATTTTCTTAGTTTTATCACTTCGTAGTCTCTGAGGCATTAGGACCATGTGAAGCCCAGAGCAGCGGAGGTTGAAGTGTAATATGTGAAAGCAGAGGAACTCGGCTCTGGGTGTCAGACAGCGCTGTTTGGCTAAACTCTGAGCTGTTTGGGGAAAGTTAGTTACCCGGTCCTGAGGGAAATGAGCGGATCATATATGGGACTGCTTTAGCCACTCGGCCACAACTCAACCTTTACTCAGTAAAAAATAATGATAAACAACTTCCACCTGTAGTTCCTCAGCTTAACTAAAACTGGACTGTTGCTAAGCAGCCCAAATATTCTTCTGAACTCTGTCCCTCTGAGTCTATTGTTGGAACAGAATAGCTACTCTATCTTATACACAAAAAGTTTTACTTTTTGCAACCAGTAAAGTAAGATTCTGTTGTAGGATCACCTATTGCACATCTTGTGCAGCAGAAATTAAAAGTATTACTTTTTTTTAAGGAATAGGAGGTGAGTGTAATTATAAGGACTTATAATTCAACTTTTTAAATTAAAATATATCAGACAGAATTATTTTGAAAGCACAAGTACCTTATGTAGATTACAAAGCATTTCTTGAACAGTTTTCTGAGCAATTCAAATGATGTAATAACATCGTGAGATGGCCAAGTATGACCATTTATCACAAAAACTGTACAGATAGAAAACTAAACTCAATCAGGTAAGAAATACAAAAGATAATAATAGTGTTTTTGATCACTGGCATGCAAAGGGGATCAGGATTGTTGGAGATCTTTTCCAGGACAATACATTGAAGACATTCAAAAAACTTCAACAAAAATTTAACATTCTATCCCATCAGTTTTTTTGCATATCTCCAGGCCCGCCACTTTGTCCAATCTAGGATGAAGAGCCTCCCCACAGATACTCCATTCTGCGGAGACATAGATTTATTTTTATTGAAACGTAGGGACACTAAACATTTCCTTTCTATGTCATACTCTCTGTTCAACTCTGTGGATCCCTCAGATACACGCACGTCCATTAAGAAATGGGAACATGATTTTGGTGCTGAATATATTGAAGACGACTGGCTTTAAGCAATACGTTGTGCCAAAACTACCTTTATCTGCAATCGCATGAAAGAGACCCAATATAAGATACTTCACAGAGCCCACATAACTCCTCTTATACTCAGTAAAATAAACAATCAAATCTCCCCTCTGTGCATTAAATGTAAAGAAAGTGTTGGGGGACACTTCCATTACTTTTGGGAATGCCCCAAGATTTCTAGATTTTGGAGTAACATAGCACAGGAATTGAGTAATATTTTCTCAGTGAAGGTTTCCAAAGACCCAGGCCTTTTTATACTGAGTTTACCCTCCAGAACACTGACGCTGAGTCCAACTGATTTTAAGCTGTGTGATAAACTCTTGTTTCTGGCTAGGAAGTGTTTTCTAAACAGGTGGATAAGTAACAAACCTACCACAGTTACACAGTGGCACCATGAAATATATAAAGTTTTCCCATTTGAAAGTTTAACTGCACGAATGAGAGGAGACGTTTACTTGTTTGAAAAAATATGGTCAGCTTATGTAAAATATCTGCCCCCATCCCTTGAGGAAATTGTAAAAAAGGGGAATTACGTTTTCGACTGGAGTCACCCTCTGACACATAGGACTTAGATTCAGGTTTGTTTTTCTTTGTGGTCAATGTTGCTTGTTGTTCTCATGTATGTTTTTGAGGACGCCCTAGCTTGGATGGTGGAATATTATATGTCTTGGCCAGAGTGGTTGACCGCGGGTTGCTTCCGGTGGTCTTTCTACTGTAAAGAGCGCAGTTGTTGTTTTTTGTTTTGTTTTGTCTTGTTTTGTCTTGTTTTGTCTTGTCCCTTTTGTGCAGCAAATGGCTGACTGGGTGCAGGCCAGGGTGTGTTGCTACTGATGCTGTCATCTGAATCCGTATTTGAGTCAGTGGTCTCCTTCCTGGCTGTATCTTTGACACAAAATTAAATTGCATTGTCAAAACTTTGTTAACTGTATTTCTAAATGAAACTTCTATCATACTTTTTACTGCAAAGCATAAAGAGCAAATGTGTAACATTTTCTCGACATCTGTGGTCTGTGGCTGCTGCTCTACTTGTAAAATTAAACTAGCAGCTCACTGTTTCTAATGCAAACTTACAGAAATCAACAATTAAAGTAGTAAACAAAACATTGTAGTGAGGGAAACATACAATAGTTCTCATAAACTTAGGGAAAAAGAGATATGGATCCAGTGATCTTACCTGGAACAGATAGAAGTCCGCCGGTGTTATAAAGTTAGTGTTGGTTGGCTTCTGCCACTTCCTGTTTGTATTTCAAATTAAGAGTCCCTTAATGGAACAAACATGGTACAATCAGATAAGGGGTTTTGGTTTTGTTTCTGCTTGATCGCAGAATGGTGGGTAACGACATTGATTGACAGCATGAAGAGCCAATGAAATTTGGGGGGGTACTTTGGGGGGGGGCTAATCAGATAGCAGGGTAGGCGGGTGCCCCCACGGAAGATCCGCCACTGTCAAGGCTGGAATTCAACCTGCAACCTCTGCGATGAGGGCTATAGCCTCTGTATATGGGGTGCACGCTTATACGTTGCCTATCGGTTGTACCTTTTTTTTCAGTATGTCTTGTCTTTGTAAAGCACTTTAAGACTTTTGTCTGTGAAAAGCGCTATATAAATATCATTCACTTACTTACTGCTACAGTGATTTTCCTCTAGCCATGGTATTTCTGATTCCTGGAATGCCTCTTTTCAGGCTGCCAAACAAGACAATTTTATGTCTCTCTACCTCCATTGCTGTGGTGTCGATCTCCAGCTCAGAGAAGTCTCTCACTTTTTGCCGTAGAGCGTCCCTCCATGTCGAAATTCTGTGGGTGATACAGCTGAATCGTGAATAATTTGGGCCGTGATATTTAAATGGCGTTTGTTTTCAGCCGCCTCATTTATGAAAACACTTCATTAGGCATACACCGTGATGGACCCAGATACACACATTTCATAAATGACACGTGAATGTTGTCATAAGCTGATATCTGCACCCAAATCTGTGCTGGTTTCTACACCAGATTGATAAATGAGGGCCACTGTCTTTTTCAGGATATTCAGAGTGTTTGGTGTGTGTTTAGCAACTGAAGGGGCAGCTACATCTCAGCCTGTGCTGTTTGACAAGGTGCTGGTGTTGCTTCTCAAGCTAGCCAATCATACTGCTCACCCAGGTAACCAGGAACTTAGATGCTTGCCAGATAATCATCATAAGCAAACAAACCCACCAAGTGTTATGATAAACAATAAGCCTGTATCTTGTTACTACTGTAGTTATGTAACCTAAAAACAGAAACATCAGATGGTCTCTGCTTGTTTTTAAGGAGGCAGGAGTCTAAATAATTCATCATTCATCTGTAATAGTTGCCATTTTTTATTCTATTTTATTTTATTTTATTTTACTCTCTTTTATTTTATTCTATTCTATTTTACCTTTACCATTGCTATTATTATTGTTATATTTTTGAACTATGTAAGTTCACTGTTGTTTTCCCCTTTCCCGTGTTGTAAGCTGCTGTAACAAAAGAATTTCCCCCAATGGGGGACCAATAAAGTATATCTTATCTTATCTTATCTTATCTAAACCATCTTGTGCTTTACCGGACCAATCAGATAAAAATTGCATAGATTCTGAAGGTTAATTGTTTTCTTGGGTCCCAATAATAATTAATTCCCCCCAAATTAATGCACAGTCTTTGGCATTCTATATCTACAGTGCTCAGCATAAATGAGTACACCCTCTTTGAAAAGTAAGATTTTAATACATTTCTCAATTAACGCAAGAATAATTTCAAAAATGTTGGCAAAACTGAGTGTCATAGAACATTTGTTTAACTCATATCATGAAAGTAAGGTTAATAATATAACTTGGATAACAAAATCTTCAGTTTTACTCAAAATAATTGTACCAAAAATGAATACACCCCACAACAAAAACTGCTATCTAGTATTTTGTATGACCTCCATGATTTTAAGGACAGCACCAAGTCTTCTTGGCATGGAATGGCAAGTTGCCGTTGGCAAGTTGGCAAGTGGCAAGTTGATAAGTTGCCGACATATTGTTTCATCAATCTTTTTCCATTCTTGGAGGATGACTTCTTTTAGTGCCTTGATGCCTGATAGAGAGTGATGCTCAACTTATCTCTTCAGAATTCCCCACAAGTGTTCGATTGGGTTCAGACCAGGAGACATACTTGGACTCTGAACCACTTTCACCCTGTTCTTCTTCAGAAATTCAGCTGGGGCCTTAGATGTGTGCTTGGGATCATTGTCATGTTGGAAAAGTGCACGACGACCAAGGGCACAGAGTGATGGCAGCATCTCCTCCCTCTAGTATAGAGCAGTACATTTGTGAATTCATGATTCCATCAATGAAGTGAAGCTCCCCGACACCAGCAGCACTCATGCAGCCCCACATAAGGACACTGCCACCACCATGTTTTACTGTAGGCACTATGCATTTTTCCTTATACTCCTCACCTTTGCGACGCCAGAAAGTTTTGAAGCCATCAGTTCCAAAAACATTAATTTTGGTCTCATCACTCCATAGTACAGTGTCCCAGTCATCTTCACCTTTATCAGCCTGGGCCCTGGCAAATGTTAGGTGGGCTTTTTTGTGCATGGGCCTTAGGAGAGGCTTCCTTCGTGGGCGACACCCATGCAGGCCATTCCTCTGCAGTGTACGTCGTATTGTGTCACTGGAAACAGTCACTCCAGTTTGACTTTCTACCTCTTTAGCCAACTGCAGTAAACTTGCATGGCGGTTTTCTTCAACCCTTCTCATCAGAAGACGCTCCTGTCGGGGTGTCAACTTTCTTGGACGGCCTGGACGTTTCTGATGGACTGTTGCAATTCCATCCTTTTTAAATTTCTGGATCACTTTTGCTACAGTATTCTGACTGAAGAGTAAAGCTTTACTAATCTTCTTGTAGCCTTCACCTTTCTTGTGTTAAGAAATTATTTTCCTTCTCAGGTCTTGTGAAAGTTATCTTCCATGTGGAGCCATTACTGACAGCATGATATGGGAGGGGTTTTCTTGGTTAAGTAGTGCCCTTTTATAGTCAGGTGTATGTTGATGAATGATTAGACTCACCTGAGGTTGAATTCTTGTCAATTTGAAGTTTGTAGTCCAAGATTTAGCTTTGTTCCTAAGAATTTCATTGGGGTGTACTCATTTGTGCAACATGGTCTTGGATGAATTTGTTAGAAAAATTACTTTTTTCTGTGCACAAATTAACAAATCTTGTTTATAATCAATGGTCCACATGTGTGGGAGTATTTCATAGTATTGTATCCCAAAAAAATACTGATCCTGAAAGGAAACTAAAGCTTTTCTAACAAATCTGTTAGGGGTGTACTCATTTATGCTGAGCACTGTATATTCATATTTAAAATATTTTTAAAAATTGAGTATACACATGCGCAAGCTATTTCTTTTATACTCAGATGACGTACCAGAGTATTCCATTTCACATACGTTTTTTCTATTTTGAAAAAGCATTGAAAGGCAACATTTTAAAAATGAAGTAAAAGATAAAAAATATTGCTATTATCATACTAGAATATTCAATTATTCTTTTAGTTTTACCGGTTAATTTTCAATATTTCAAGACTTCAATTTCTTAAAGGAAACGAACATCTCAGGGACCAGATGAATTTCCTAGAGACCCACTGAAGTGTGGCTTTGCTTTAAATCTTACTAGAAAGGGCCATAACAAAAAGGCAAGTCAGCCGATGGTGGATTCATGGCTGATATCATGTCGTTTCTGTTGGATTTAACCAAAACAACATCAAACATTCCATGCACATTGCAATCTAAAATACATGGTTATATAAGCCAGTAACATCATTTAGAGGTTTTTTAAATTAATTCATAAAATGGAAAAATACAATGGTCTACGTTATAGTTTTCAGCACATGACCGATATGTTTGTCAGAAATAGGACAGACACAAGGCTTAAAGTGCTCTGGCATGATTTCTGGCGTATGGAAATTTGTTCAGAGGCGTACCAAAACAGTTCAGCGCAGACCTAAAGGTAATTCAAATCTAGGTTTCCTGAAACTGACTGAAAACAGGAACATACAGAGACTTTCTCAAAAAAAACTAAAAACACTAAGTTTTGCTTCTTCCTTAGCCTGTAATAAGTTTTGTGCTATGATCTAAAACAGAGCACATCCAGTGATCATCGGTGTGTGTGTTAGTGAGGAGCGGCGTGTGTGTCAGCTTTGACACACACGCACTCAGTGCAGAGTAGACTGTGTCATCTTGTGGAAACAATACATATCAAGCCCCTTGCGGTTTCATAGAAAACAAAACTAAAATGAGTCTCCAGCTTGTAGCTCTCTCATAAGCTGAGTAGCTGGACATTCAGAGTATTCAACAGTGGCGCATGTTTGTGGCGCGAGGCATGATTCTATTTTTATGTTTTTTAATAATATTTTTTAACTACGTTTTATTTAAGATATGAAAAAAAAAAAACTCTGAGTAGGCGTACAAGCCTGAACTGTCAATGCTGAGACAGTGTGAAAAAGTTCTAATGAAGGAAAATAAACTTTGTGTTGAATTTTTCTCCATACTGTACCAAAAATGTACCAAGGCTCAAAATTCAGTAGCTATCTGCGGTTCTTTGAAAAAATGGAAGCTTAATTTATTAATCCTGGTCACAATACAGAAAAGAGATTTAAAAAAAATTCCCGGGCATGGGTCAAGGAAAATACGTGTTCATCATTAAGGTAATCATTAAGGTTTCAGTGATTCTGCCAAAAAAATATTTTAACAATATTTTAATAATACATTAATATATATATATATATATATATATATATCTATATATATATTTTTTATTTTACTTTTTATTTATATATTTTTTTCAATCAACACACAACAAGCACACATACAGGAGATGTATTCCCTTTACACTTAATCTTTACAAATTAATGAGACAATTTCCTATAATTAAAATCATTGTCATTATATTCTTATCTTAATTCACAATATAGATTCATTGGTTATAATGTACAATTACACAAGTGTATTTAGGGTAAAACTGAACTGAAATTAATAAATCAAATCAAATCAATAAATAAAAAAAGAGGTGACTAAAGCTCAGGCATCGCCTGTATCACTGGTGCCCATGTACTGAGAAATCTGTTTGTCTTATTTTTATAAGTACAGCTTTAACTCTGCCTCTCAATTGTGAAATGCTGGGAGGAAGCGGATTCAACCAGGACGTTGTAATTGTTTTTTTGGCTATTAAAAGCAAAATTCTTAGTAGGGATATTAAGTCTCTCTCATTAATGTTATCAGGGGTTATGCCGAATATAAAATGAGAAGGATTTAAAGAAAATGTGATACCAAAGATTTGTTGGAGTTCTTTTTGTATGGAGCCAAAACGATGACTTTAATGTTTGGTATTGAAAATAAAATTTGGCATTGAAAACACGCTCTGAAACTGAAAAAAAAAAACATTGGCATTGAAACACTTATATTGAAAACATTTTTAACGGCATCAAAACAGGTATTGGCATTGAAAACGTTTCATTGAAGTTAAAATCACAAACATCAAATTTTATATCATTTCATTTATAGCAATTTTTGCATTCTAATATTTTTTTCAATGACAATCATATTATTTTTCTTCGATGTCACTTTTTTTTCAAAAACAGATTTTTTTTTAGATGACGTTTTTCTTTTTTCGAATGCAGTTTTTTTTCAATGATTGAATTTTCAGTTCCAACTTTTTGTCACCGTTTTGGCGTGGAGGGGAGGGTTTGAGGGGAGGGGCTAGGAGGGCGTGATTTACAAATAATTTGCATAATTTTCAGTCAGGTGACAACCGCAGAAGCCTGGAGGGCAAAAAAGACCGAAGTGACATGACTGCTTCCATTCATTCAGACGTGTAAAACCGTCTCTTCCTTACTGAAAGGTTACCATCAAGCCTCGACACTAAATATCAACCTTCTCCTTAACTTAACCGAGAACACTTCATTACCAGACTGTCAGGATAAAAGTGTCAGACTGTGAACAGCGACGTTATTACTAAGCTAGCGTTAGCTAGCGGTGTCAACATGTTAGCATCGGAGTTGTAGACATTAGTCCACGCACTGCAACGATGTCAGGAGAACTACATCAACTTGATTCATACAATGATTAAAATACTCTGTTTACTTCAATATACCGTTAATGAAATGTTCGTTTAAAGACGATTGTTTTGTTCCCTCAGCAGGGACAACAGAGCATCGAATATAATGAATCCACATCTCCTCCTCTCAGGGTTTTATTTCTCAGATTGGATTCTTACAGGGATATTTCAATGTTTATGAAGTGGGGTTGTATACGTTTTATGTCACTAGTAATTGTACAAGCCATAACGGTCCCCGGTCAGCTCGGCTCCTGTAGTGAGAAACTACAGGAGAAACAGCAGCAAGCTATGGCTACAGTTTCTGCAGACCGGGTCAGTCCTGCCACGTAACTCAGCTCATTTTACAATACTCTGACCTGAGCACTCATCTCGGTTTAGATACGCTCCACGTGTGATTTTATTCAGCACATCACTTTGACACCAGAAAGCCTGTTTGTTTTTGCATTATTTACTGACACAACACAGACGTGCTCCTCCGCCTGCAACGCACTGATCAGCTGTTCAGGTCTGCAGCTTCAAAGTCATAAAAATACAGCTAAACTTAGTAATGAGGGATTCTGACTGCGCCGATGTCATGCCGTGTACTGCGGACACGCGTGGACACCTTCATGTGCCGGACTTTACAGAGGAAAGGGAGATTCAATGCACCGGAGGAAAAAGCGGATGAACTGCAGAGCTAAACTGGAGAGCAGGAGAGATCCAGAGTTACCTGGTGGTGCAGGTGTGTAAACTGTGAGCTAATGCACACAGTTTACACACAATGAACCGAGAAAATTTCTTTCTGTCACAAGCAAGACTCAACAACAGTCTTCTTAGACCTTTGGGAATTAAGATATACCAGCAGATCACAAACTAGTGTGGCTAGTATCTATCGGTAACATGAAACTCATACAACCCCACTTCAAAACCAATAAAATATCCCTGTAAGAAGCAGAACCCTTGCTTGTCTCCTAGTCATATACCTGATAAACAACTGTTCTGCACTTTTTTAAGTGTTTAAACACGTAGTTGGCAGCAGAGTCCGGTCATTTCCCCGTAGCCCTTAGGTAGTTAGCATAGACTGTATGTTTCCTTGCCTTGCAGGGGGAGCGTTCCATGAGTCTGTGACGACACGTGAAAAACGATGCAAATCACGCCCTCCTAGCCCCTCCCCTCAAACCCTCCCCTCCACGCCAAAACTGTGACAAAAAGTTGGAACTGAAAATTCAATCATTGAAAAAAAACTGCATTCGAAAAAGAAAAACGTCATCTAAAAAAAAATCTGTCATTGGAAAAAAAAGTGACATCGAAGAAAAATAATATGATTGTCATTGAAAAAAATATTAGAATGCAAAAATTGCTATAAATGAAATTATATAAAATTTGATGTTTGTGATTTTAACTTCAATGAAACGTTTTCAATGCCAATACCTGTTTTGATGCCGTTAAAAATGTTTTCAATATAAGTGTTTCAATGCCAATGTTTTTTTTTTTCAGTTTCAGAGTGTGTTTTCAATGCCAAATTTTATTTTCAATACCAAACAGTAAAGTCATGTCTTGGCTCCATATTTTTGGATGTTTTTCCAAAATATGAGTCGAGTGAGTGCATGCTGGTGTGCCTCGAGCTGCTGACGCTCCCTGTCCTCTTTTAAGTAATTTTAAGTAGTTTTAAGTACTTTGGACTGTGGAATTGTTGTCTGACTGTGTGATTAACGAATGGTGTGGACTATTTGTTAATCCAGTCATCTTATTGCACTACACGAACTGACATCCGTGTCTGTGTTTGTTTGGGCTAAGATTAGCCTACCTGTTGCCCTCCGTGTCAAGAAAGGCGCCTATAAATAAAATGCATTATTAGAAATCACTAAGTTTTGGGCAATCCTAAAATATATGGGTGAAGTCCCCGATTAACCCACAGCCCCTCCAGCACAACTCAGATGTGTTACTGTATTTGGAAGTTATAGAAAGAGTATTAAAATATTGTATTTTGACCTTCCAATCAAATTTCCTCCATGCCGGGCTGTGTGTTAGTCTGTGTCCTGCTCTAAATGATTCTATCCAGTCTTCATCCGTTATTATGATGTTTGCTTCCATTTCCCATTTTTATTTCACCCCAGATTCATGTTGTAGTGCTTTATAAATTCTTGAAATAACTCCTTTTTTAACTTCATTTTCTTTAAATGACAGGAACACTTCCTCTAGTTTGGATGTTGTTTAACAAATATTATCCCATTGCTTATGTCTTTGAAGGTAATTTCGGAGTTGTAGAAATATATAGAAATCATGTGTTGGGAGGTTAAATTCCCTTTTAAGTTGCTCGAAAGATTTCATGGTTTGATCAGTGAACATTTGTGCAATAAATGTTAACCTTTTGTTTGCCCAATTCTTGTACCCTGCATCCCTAGTTGATGGTACAAAATCTGGGTTTGCTGCTATTTTTGTGACCCTGCAGATTGAATTTGACAGTCCTTATTTCTTACGTACTATTGCCCATATTTTCATTGTTTCCCTAATCCATTCATTATTAATTCTTATATCCTTCTGTATCTTTTCAGTAAGAAATGGAAGTGCTTCCAAGGGTACCTTTTGACATGAGTTTTGCTCCACTCCCACCCAAACAGTTTCTGTATCTTTAGTTATCCACATAATGATGGCTCTGAGTTGTGCTGCCCAGTAGTAATTTTTAAGATGAGGTAAGTTTAGTCCTCCCTTCTCTTTTGAACAGAGAAGCGTCTTGTATCTAATCCTAGCCTTTATATTACACCATACAAAATTTTGAGATGTCTTTATCTAATGTTTTAAATATCGAGTTTGGAACTCTAATAGGTAACGACTGGAACAAAAATAATAATCTTGGTAAGATGTTCATTCTAACTGTCTCTATTCTCCCGATCAGAGTCAAGGGTGAGATGTCCCATCTGGCTATATCTCTCTTAATTTCATTTATCAACTTTCCACAGTTTGCTTCAAGCAGCTTTGATGTTCTAAGAGTAATAATTATGCCCAAGTATCTAAAACCATTATTAGTCCATTTAAAATGTACCTTTTCCTTTAGTTCTTCTGGACAGCTGCCTGAGAGCATCATAGCCACAGATTTAGATTCATCGACTGAATATCATGATAATTCCCCATATTCTGTCAAGTTCTTTAACAAGGCTTGAACCGATGAGGAGGGTTAAGATATGTATGTTAATATATCATCTGCAAACAACGATATTTTGTGTTCTACACCCCCATCATCTCTTATCCCCTTTATGTCTTTATTTTGTCTTATTAACTCAGCAAGTGGTTCAATGTTCACAGCGAATAGTAATGGACTGAGACAGTCTCCCTGTCTGACACCTCTTTTCAAATTAAAGAAGTCTGAACAACATCCATTCACTCGAATCCTAGATTTGGGGGTTTTGTATACTATTTTACCCAATTTATAAATGTTGCATTGAACCCGAATTCTGACAGTGCCTGATATAAGAAACTCCATCTAACCCGGTCAAATGCCTTTTGAGCATCTAGACTGAGCAGCATGGCATCCTTTAGATTATTTTTGGTGGTGCATGAAAAAATATTTAAGGTCCTCCTAATATTGTTAGCTCCCTGTCGACCTGGAATAAACCCTGTTTGGTCTGGTTTGATTATTTTTTTGATATATTTCTACATTCTCTGCGCCAATATGTTTGTCAATATTTTTAAATCATTGCAAAGCAGGCTGATCGGTCTATAAACATCACAAGAAGCTGGGTCCTTACCCTCCTTGTGTAGGGCTGAAATACTGGCTTCAGACCATGTTGTTGGTGGGTCACCTGATGATAAAGCATAATTGAAAACTTTTAACAATAGTGTGATCTCCTCTGCCAGGCATTTGTAGAATTCACCCAGAAACCCATCTGTACCAGGCGATTTATTATTTTTTAACTTTTCTATAGTGTCAGCTATTTCCTGTGATGGAATTGGTCGTGTCATGTCAGATGCTTCTTCATCCAATAATGATGGTAGCTTTAATCTTTCAAGAAATGTTTGCGTTTTGCGACTGAGAGCATCAGAATCTGAGTCATTATATAAATGTTTGTAGTATTCTGCAAATGCACCTGCTATATCAGTTGGTTTAACCATGTTTTCTTTAGATTTAGGATGGGTTACATATGCAATTATCCTGTTTGATTGAGCTTTTCTAAGTTGGAATGCCAATAGTTGGCTGGCTCTATTAGCCATTTTGTAATGTCTTTGACCAGCAAAACGCAGAGCCCCCTCAGCTTTACAAGTCAAGAGTTCATCCAGACTGTGGATTTTTTAAGTTCAAGCAGTATGGAATTGTCTGATGTTCTCTTGTGGTTCCTCTCCAACTCTCTAATTTACCTCTCTAGCACTTTTTGCTGATGAAATTTCTATTATTTTGCCTCTTATAACACATTTGCCCCCCTCCCATAATATAGATGGTGTGACCTCCCAGTTAACATCTATTTCAAAATATTCCTTTAAACTTTCTTTTAGCTCCTTTAACACCTTCTCGTCAGATAAGAGTGACACATTAAGTCTCCAATATTTAAAAGAAGGTTCATTACCCATATCAACCGTTATTGTAATGGGAGCGTGATCACTTATTGTTATATTTTAAGGATTCGGTGGATATGTTGTTGAGAGACACAGAAAAAATATATTCTTGAATAACTGTCATGGGGATTAGAATAAAAAGTAAAATCCTTCTCTCTTGGTTTACTGTTTCTCCATGGGTCAACCAGTCCTAATTCTTTTATAACATTATTTAATACTCTGGACTTTTTTGAGGCTGGGCCTTGATCTGATGGTAAACTATCTAATTTCCCATTCTGTACTGTATTAAAATCCCCGCCCATTATTATCATCCCTTTTCCATCACTGATAATTCTATTTGCTAATATAATTGTTTGAAAAATATACCTTTCTCTTCTTGTGGAGCATATACATTTAGTAAAGATATGTCCATGTCTCCTATACGGCCCACTACCATTACATATCTTCCCAGTTTATCTTTTATCACTTTCTCAGCAGAAAATGGTAGGGATTCGTTTATTAGTATCACCACTCCCCGTTTTTTACCATAGGAGGCGTGAAATTCTTGGTTTACCCACTCTCTTTTCAGTTTTTTTATATTCTTCCTCAGGTGTGTTTCTTGCAGTAAAGCGATGGAACACTGCATTTTTTTTTAGTTGGTGATATATCTTCCTTCTCTTTATGGGATGATTTAAACCATGTACATTGTAGGAAATAATGTTAAGTCGATTCATTCAAATCTAAATTGTAAACCTTCTGACTGTCAAGTCGTTACACTTTGCCGTTAAGTCGGCCTCTTGCTTGAGAAGGAAGGCGACAGACTTTTCCAGCTGCGTGGCTCTCTCCTCCGTCTCCCCCAATCTTTCTTCCACATCCTCCGTTCAGTGCTCCAGCATAGCTGTTCTTTCCAGAAGTTCCTTCACATTAGTCTCCAGTCTTGCCAAAGCTGACTTATTTTCAGCAGCTGCTTCTGCGTGCTCTTGCCTCAGCTTGCATAGTTCCTCTAATATCATCGATTCCTGCTCACCGCCACGGCCAGCGAGAGTCTCTACAGCCCAGCCAGTTCCCTTCACCGCCCCGGTGCATGTAACAGTCCCGGTTTATGTCTTGTTAAGCCTTCTTGTTTTTCTCCATTTTCCTTTGTTTCCTCCACTTTAAGTGGTGTTGTCACGTCAGCAGTCTTGTCTGCAGTTGCAGGGCTTTGCATGATGTAACTGCTGTCCAACGGTGTGGAGTGTTCCGGCAGGATCTCCACACGTTCATGGTTAACAATCTGTAAATGTCTGCGATTTCGTCTGGTGATATCCCCATGAGATGTTTTCACGACAAACGAGCGTGGAGTAGAACTCGTAGCCTTTAGTCAGTCTTTAGTCGCACCCTGTCACCTACACCCAGGGCAGGAAGCGGCTTTGCTGAGTGTCTCCTGTTGAAGGTACTTTCATAGGCCCGCTTGGCCTTGGCATCGTTCTGTTTCACAGTAACCAGATTGGGCCAGGCTGGCCTCAGCTGATGATTAAGCTTGGGGACTGTGGTCCGTAATCTCCTTCCCATGAGGAGTCTAGACGGACTCTCTTTAGTCGGTTCCATGGCTGTGTCTCTATAGCTCAGGAGCGCGAGCTAAGGGTCAGGCTGCTGCAGTATGCTCTTGGCTGTCTTGACGGCTTGCGCTGCCATTCCGTTACGTTGACGTTGTATGCTTGATGTCATACTTATGCATGAAGTCTTGAAACTGCTGGGAGGTGAATTGAGGGCCATTATCAGTTAATAGCTCTTCAGGTATCCCAAACCGTGCAAATACGCTAAGCAGTTTGTTTATTAGAACTTCACTTGTGATCCTGGTGAGGTTTAGTATTTCCAGCCACCTTGAATAGTAGTCTATAACTACTAGAAAGTTCTGACCTTTGAACTCGAACAAGTCAGCAGCCAGTTTCTGCCACGGCAGTTCAGGTAGTGGTGTAGTGATGAGTGGTTCGCGGTGCTGGCTGGGTTTGTGCTCTTTACAGTGAGGACATGATGATACTTTCACCTTTACTGCATTACTTATCTTTGGCCACCAGATGGCATCCTTGTATCTCTGCCTTGACTTGTTTAAGCCTTGATGACCATGATGAATCCTTTCCAGCATCTCATCTCGTAAGGTTAGCGGAATCACAATTTGATTTCCTCTTTTTAACAATCCGTTTTGTTCACTTAGGCTACCTCTCTCCATGTAGTAGTCCAAGGCGGGCCTGTCAACATTTCTTGCATATTGTGGCCAACCAGACCGGATGTAGTTTCGGATAAGATTCAAGGACGGATCCTTTTAGGTTTCAGCTTTAATGCGTTCGGGGACCGGTTTGTCTCTCACGTGCTCTTCGATCGCATCCACGTATGCTTGGACTTCCTCATCTAGTCTAGTATCATCGGTCTTAAACTCTGGATGCCTAGACAACACATCAGGCACGATCAAGTTTTTACCTGGGATGTATTCAGTGACGGGATTGAACTTCATGAGTCGAATGAGCAGTCGCTGACATCTCAGCAGCGTTTTATCAAGATCCTTGTTGTTGATAAGTGTCACCAGGGGTTTGTGTTCTGTCAGTAGTTTGTAGCTCTCCAGACCACATAAATACAGATAGAATCTCTCTGACGCCCACACGCCAGCGAAGCATTCTTTCTCTATCTGTGCATATGACTTCTCCGCAGCAGTGAGGGTACAAGAGCAATAGGCTACAGGTTTAAGTGTGCCTTCATAATCCTGCAACAGTACTCCACCCAGCCCATAACTGGATGCATCAGCGCCAACTACAGTCGGCAATTTTGGGTCAAAGTACTGGAGCACGGGTGCGGATGCTATCAATGTCTTTACCTGTCTGAAGGCTTCATCCTGGGGCGGGCCCCACATCCATGCTACGTCTGACTTTAGTAGCTCGTTGAGTGGATGAAGGGTGTTAGACAAGTGAGGTATGTATCTTTCAACATAGTTTACCATACCGAGCACTCGCCTTAGCTCTCTCAAGTTCTTTGGCGCCTCCAGGGAGGTGATGGTGGACACCCTCTCCGGGCACGGAGCAATGCCATCTTTGCTGATAACATGACCCAGAAAGTGAAGAGAGCTCTCTCGGATCTTAAATTTTTTGCGGTTGAGCTTCAGGCCTGATTTGTGGATCGTGTCCATTACCTTTTTCAGGCGGCTGTCATGTTCTTCCACAGTGGCTCCAAACACCAAAATTTCATCCATATAAATCTCTGTGCCTTCGTGGTCCTGCAGAAGTTCTTGCATTTTTCTTTGGAATATCTCTGGTGCTGATGTGATTCCGAATGGGAGCCGTTTAAAACAATAACGTCCTTTTGGGGTTATGAATGTGGTCAGCTTTGAACTTTCTTCATCTAAGGCTATCTGCCAAAGTCCACTTGCTGCGTCCAGCGTCGAGTACACTGAGCTTCCAGCCAGTTTATGTAAGATGCTGTCAGTGGTGGGAAGCAGGAACTTTTCTCTTTTCACATTCTCATTCAGTTTGTTTAGTCCCACGCAAATCCAAACTTTCCCAGACCATTTGATTACTGGTACCATAGGCGCTACCCATTCAGTGGGCTCGGTAACACGCTCTATTATGCCATTGTTCTCCATTCGCTCCAACTCTGCCTCTACTTTTGGTAGGAGTGGAATGAGTATACGGCGAGCTGCCGCAACGCTGTATGGCTTGGCGTCTTCTTTAAGGATTATTTTCACCGGGTCTCCTTTAAGAAGTCCTTCATCTCCATAGACGCTCACTTCTCCTATGTGCTGGATCAGACCCAGGTGAACTCCCACTGATCGGCTTAGTAGATTGTCACATGTGGATTTTGCTACTGTTATCCTGAAGTAACAATCTTTAGTTTTTCCTCTTCTTGTCACTTGTACTTTAGCCAGAAACTGTCCTTTGTGATCCATCTTTCCTCCTGGACTGTCAAGGTTAGTAGTCACTGGTTTTGGTTTTGGCTTTACTCGGAGGCGGTTAAATGTGGCTTCAGTGATTACTGTGGTGTCTGCACCTGAATCAATCTTGAAGTTCACTGCAGTCCTACATATCATAAGCGTGGTGCGCCATGCTGGCTTGGTATCTGTAATGAAGTTGTCTACTGTCGCCTCTTTTTTATCTTTAGCAGTCTCTTTTATTGAGCCAAGGAATAAACTGTCCACATCCTCTGTCACTGCTTGAATTAGCTTGGTTCTGCACTTGCTAGCGAAGTGGCCAATTTGTGGCATTTATTACATTCTTTGTCTTTAGCTGGGCATTGGTCTCTTTTATGTACGCGCCCACATCTGCCACAACTCCGTTTTTCATCAACTCTATGAGCGTATCAGGCTGACATATTTTTATTTTTCCACTTACTCTTGAAGGTTTTCTTTGCACCTCGTCGACCTGTCCCATTGCATGGCCAGTCTCGCTGTTCTGTAGCTTCACCAACTCTTGAGTGTCTGGCCATATCTGCCGCCCTCTTCAGAGTCAAGTCACCTGTCATCTGCAGTTTTAGCAAAAGATCCTTATCCCTGATCCCGATGACGAGCCTGTCCCGTATTTCCTCCTCCTTCTCAAAAAAGTCACAGTGAGCTGCAAGCTCGTACAGGTGCCTTATATACTGTTCGATCGTCTCACCCGCTGTTTGGGTCCGCGAGTGAAAACGTGCACGCTCAAAGATCATGTTGCGCTTTGGCACGAAATGGCCGTCGAACAGCTTTATCACGTAATCATAGTCGTTAGCACCGTCCGTACTGCCAAAAGCGAACGATTTATACACTTGTTCTGCCTCCGGGCCCATGGAGTAAATAAGCGTGCTCACTTGGACTTCAGCGGGCTCCTTGTTAAGCTTTGTGGCGACTCGGTACCTGGTGAAAAGCTGTTTCCAATCAGGCCAGTCCTCCGGCTTGGCAAAATTAAACTGCTCTGGTGCCGAAAACTTTGCCATTCTGGGCTGTATTTTCCCGTTTAAACTTACAAGGTTAACTTTACTTCTGACACCATGTGAAGTGTTTATCTTATTAACATTTAATAATGAAGTGAGGACAGAGACGGTCTTCCACGTGTTTCACTTTATTGGAATCTTCAACTGTCGTAAAGCAGGCTGTCTAGCCGTACAAACTGGGCTGCACATGCGCAGTCAAACAATAACTAAATCAGGCTCACGCCACACTTATGTTGCTGCCAGCAGGGTTATCAAGTGTTTTTCTGCAGGAAGTATTAATGATGATGAAAGCAGGGACAATAGCTTAAGTAAAACAGAGAAAGTGTGTCACAACTTGTTGTTGTACACTGTGATTAAAACATTCTCATTGATTTGCAGATCACACGCTATCCAAACCATTGTGGTGATCTGAAAATTAATTGACAGTATCTTGTTCCAGATTTTAGTCTGGCCTCTTCTTGAAGTTTTTATTCAACATAATATTTTATTGTCTCAATGAAATGTATTGAAACAAAGGTTTTAGTACATGACGGACTAAGCATGCTGTGTGTGTATGTGTCCTCATCTTCTGGTTCGTGTTGGAACTTGAATTTGAAGTACCTTTAGTTTCAAACTCATTTGGATCGGCACACCTCAACACCAGACTGGAAAAAAAGAAATACAAATACACACCGACCCTCCAGTAGAGAATGCATCCCTGTCAAAACTGTGTGATGTTTCTGATGAATCGTTTGTGAGGGATAATCACAATAATAATATTTTAATGTTGTCTGGAACAGTGAATGCAAATGTGAAATAGCTATAGAGAGGAGTATTTTAAAATCAACTCAATCTAATAAATACTTGTTGTTATAGACGTTTTCTTCTCTTTTTCTTTAACAGTCCCGATAAACTTTCTGTCAAAACTTGGACTGGAGGAATTCTATCCCAACAAGCTCACTCTTCGGTCCTTCTTGGAGATCAACAAAAGCAGCGTGTATGATGAAGCTGTTTCATCAGTGGAGGAGATCCCGTGGTGTTTCCTCAGGAGACTCTTCAGAATCAATGCAGAATGCAGAGACTGTACTCAGTTATCAAACACAGATAATGAGGAGGAGGATAACAGTGATGACTATGACAAAGACCTTTTTTCTGCAGATGACTCTGCAGACAAAAAGGTAAATCCACTTGACCTCATAGTAGCTCTCTTTCTTTGTGCTGACAGCTTCTTGCAACAAGAAATGACCTTGAAGATGTCAATGTGCCAGTTTTCTGTCCCACTGCTGTTGCCCCATGGCAACAACAGTCAGTGTACCTTCATGCTGTGGGCTCTGAGAGACATCGTCAAAGAGTGGCGTCCACATGATAAATCTGAATCAAAGGGGTTCGTTGAAAACAGCATTGTCCAAGCAGATATACCATTCTACTCTTTTGTGAGGCTGAAAAACTGCAGCTTATCTAAGTCTCAGTGTTTGAACCATATCCTCAGCCTCGGCCAGTACAATAACATGTTCATAAACAGAGAAATGAAGGGAGGAGCTCATGAAAGGGAACTTGCCAATGGATTGGTCGAGGTTTGCTGGTACCTTCCCAGCGGCAGAGAAAGTCTTGACAAATTTCCAAAACCAGTGGCTTTCGCCAATCTGAGAGGAGACTTAACTCAATCACTCACACAGTTCAGCTTCCTTTACCAAGTGTCCACTGCTACCTTTGTATTCCTGGACAAAGTTGAAGAAAACGAGCTTGAGATTCTGACATCTTTTCAGGAAGTGAAATCTAAACTGTTCTTGGTTGTGAACCGCAAGGCTCAGGAGGACATGGAGTCTGTCAAGAAAACAGTGGAACAGTTAGATTTACCAAAGACCCGTGTGAAATCCAAAAACCCACAGGTAAATGTGGTAGAGTTTTCGGAGAAACTTTGCACAACCATCAATAACTCATTAAAAGAAGTCAAAACTACAACAAAAATTGAAAATATGCTTGACCAGGCCGTTGAACTTGGTCTATCTGTGGATGAGCGCACAAGTGAAAACCAACAGAAGGTTGCTGTGGAGATTATGAAAGGAATCGGTGTGTGTCATATACCAGACTACAAGAAGCAACAACTTCCATTGCAAGGTGCGGACTGGAAAGAGTTATCAGATTTAGAAATGGAACAATGCAGGTTAAAAAAGGCTGGTGACTGTGGACTGGAAGACTACAAATCTCAGCTGCAAGAAGATAAACAAGAGATAATGAACAAGCTTCATGAACACAAACCAAGCACAGCTATGAATACTTTCATTAAACACATATCTGAACGTGACAAAATGCAAAGAGACTTTTTTCTCAAGTGGATGAATTTTGTACTGAATGCACATTTGCAGCCTGCCATGCAACAGTCTTTACTGCGTCAAAAGTTGGCCAAACTATGCAATAAAGAAGAGAAAGACAAAAAGGAGGTTGCAGAGTTGGATCAGGCTTTGCTGGAAAGCTCTTTAGGAATCGAGCATTACATGAGAGAGATGGGGCTGATCTATGAGCTGTCCTCACAGTCTCAACAAACTGATGATAAGATAACTCGTCTTCCTGGTTTGGCTGCTGAAATGCTGCTGGATGGATATCCTTTAGAGCTTCTCGATGGAGATGCCTCCAACATCCCACAGAGATGGGTGACAGATGTGCTGATGGAGCTCCACAACAAGGTTGGAGGGAAGAGCAGACTGTTGGTGCTGACTGTGCTGGGGGTTCAAAGTACAGGGAAGTCAACTCTTCTCAACACCATGTTTGGTGTACAGTTTCCTGTCAGCAGTGGCAGATGCACAAGAGGAGCATACATGCTCTTTCTCAGAGTAGGTGAAGACATGCGAAGCCAGTTGAACTATGACTTTATAGTTCTCATTGACACAGAGGGTCTTAGGTCTCCTTCTTTAGCACAACTGGAGGACAGCTTTGAGCATGACAACCAGCTGGCAACTCTTGTTATTGGCTTAAGTGATGTCACCATCATCAATGTTGCAATGGAGAACTTCACTGAAATGAAAGATTTTTTGCAGATTGCAACTCATGCATTCTTGAGGATGAAGACAATTGGGAAAAAGCCAGTTTGTCACTTTGTGCACCAAAATGTTGCTGGAGTTTCTGCCCATGCAAAGACCCTGACAGAGAGAAAACTTCTTTTGGACCAACTCAATGAAATGACCCAGACTGCAGCTGAAATGGAAAAGCAGGACAATGTGTTATTCACAGATATGATGGACTATGACTTGGAAAAAAATAACTGGTACATCCCAGGACTGTGGCACGGGACTCCACCTATGGCTTCTGTCAACACAGGTTACAGTGAAGCTGTTGAACATTTCAAGAGAAATCTCTTAGAAACAGTAAAAACAGACAAAGGTGATGATGTGTCCAAGATCCCTGAGCTTCTAGAGTGGATGAGAAGTCTCTGGAGAGCAGTCAAGTTTGAGAACTTCATCTTTAGTTTCAGAAACACTCTGGTGGCTAACGCCTATGACAACCTTTGCAAAGAGTTCAGCCAATGGGAATGGGAGTTCAGAAAAGAGATCTCCATCTGGGAAAATGGAGCTGAAATGGAAATCTTAAATGCTGACAATGAATCTGAGCTTCATCATTGGACTGAAATGGTCGAATCCAAAAAAAATGAAGGATCCAAGAAAATAGCAGACCAACAAACAATAATGGATCAGAAACTCCAGGACTACTACAAAAGAAAAGACAGACATGTGAATCTGATAGAAAAATACAAAAGTGATTTTTTTAGCCAAATCAAGAGTCTTGCTAAAGAAATCCAACATTCAGCAAACAATGTCTTGGATTGTGCACGTGAGCAAAAAAAGAGTTCAAAAGAAGCAGAAGACCTTCAGAGAAAACACAGAGAAGTGATTGAAGAACGGGTCATGAAACTCTTGAGTGACTGCAAAGATCGCTCACTGTCTGAAGAGAAACTGAAAGAAGAGTTTGAAAAGATGTGGGCTGAGGTTACTATCAATGTAAATGGCCTGAAAGAAAAAGATATACCTGCTGAAGTCTTCGACCAGTTAAAGAAACATTTCGGAAATCTTAATGTCAGTGAGGAATTTCAGAATATCACATACCTCAAAGAAAGTGGGTTGAGGCAATTCAAGGCCAAAACTGAACATTTTGAAACAAACTTTTTAAACAATGTTTTGAATTTCATCATGCAGAAAAACATTAGGGGGGAACTCCAGGGCCTGGCAGACAATGTGATTGAGTCTTGCACACGATTTGTGCAGGATATTGCAAAAACAGACAGAGATTATCATGAATCTGACACAAAAGATCTCTTGGAAAAAATCGATGAATCCCTGAAGAAAGGCAAACAGATATTAAAGCAGAAGTTTGTCACTGACCTGAAACTCCACATTTGTGGAATTGCTTCAAGAGAGTTCCTGAAGATGCACAGGAAATACTTGATTAAAAGAGATCCAAAACTTAAGCTGGAGGAGAAGAAGAAGCAGTACATGTCAGATTTTATCGACCTATACAAAGAGAGAGACCACTGCCAACGCAAAGCAACTGACTATGTCAGAAGTTGTATCAAACCTGCTGTTGAGGACTACATCAGTAGATCTCTGGGAGTAGAGATTGTGGATGAAATATTGACAAGTGACCATTCAGCAGAGTTCAGTTCCCGCTCCTTTTTCCAGTACAACATCCAGGAAGAGTTGCTGGGAAAGGAAGACTTTGACAGATTTGTCAGGTTCACCTGCAGTTATGAAATTTATGTTAAGGACTGGATATTCAAGCACATCCTGCAAAAAATGTCAGAGGACCAGACTCTGTGCAAGCTGAAGAATAAAGTTCTGCTGGTCATAGTCAACAAAATCTCAGAAGCATTAAAGCAGTCCACAAAATGCACTGGCGACACTTCACTGCCTGATAACAAGGAAAGCATCCCAGCACTCATCACCAACATGCGCAGGTATTTGATCAAAGACATCTCAATTTCAGAGGAGGATGAAAAAACCATCCTATTCCAAATTCAATGCACAAGCCAACAGTTTATCAACAGCCTCAAAATCTCTCTGGAGGACTTAAATAAAGAGCTGCAGGAGGAATTCACAAAGTCTAACATCTCTGAGACTCTGAACAAACTCCCCACCAAACCACAAGATGAGCTCTTTAAGAGGGTGTTTGGCTGTGGACATCAATGTCCATTTTGTAAAGTTCCCTGTGAGGCGGGAGGCAAAGATCATGAGAAGCATCATGCTGCTGTGCATCGGCCTCAAGGTCTTGGTGCGTACAGGATTATAACAACTCAGAAGTTGCATGAAGTCCTGTGTACAACAGATGTCCACAGCGAACGCAGATTCAGGAACACAGACACTAAATGGGAATGGCATCCTTACAAGGAGTACACTAAGTACTACCCAAACTGGCACATTCCTCCTGACCGCACTATAGAGGCATCTGACTACTGGAAGTATGTCCTGGTAAAATACAATGACAGATTTGCTGAAAAACACAAAGCCAAGCCCGCTGATGTACCAGAGGCCTGGAGGAGAATCACAAAGGAACAAGCACTGAAAAGCTTGAAAGAAGCCTTTAACGTAAAGTGAACATTGTACAACCCTGACAGATATCCTCTAACAGACACATGAACATGTGAGAGGCTTCCCATGTGCAAATGTTCAAAAGAAGAAGAGGAATAACAGACAGGACCGGAAGTGTTCGAGCGCTCAGCAGAACAATGAGTCGAATGAGAGAGAAATACAAATGATGAGTCTAATGAGGACGATGTAATCCCTTTTGAGTTTCTGACTTTTTCCTTCTCAAAGATGCCGACAAAACATGTTCATACTGAGCTTTACACAGTGAGATGCTGACCATGACAAAGATAATCATGAACTCAAAGACATGAAAACGAATATCATGTTACTTCTTTTTTGTACCTCTTGTTTTTGGAGCACTTCTCTGAAGTTGTTTTTTCACGTTCATGCTGATATATTGATTTATAACTGTGTGTAATTTAACATGTGCTCATAACAAGGATTGCAATGATAATAATGTTCTTTAAGACAGCATGAAAAAGATGTTTTTATGTTTATTCTGTGACTCTGATATTTTAATGTTGTTATATGGCTGTGTGCATTATACCTGGTAACACAGTAATGATGATGATGAAATGATGATGATATACTTTAACAATCATGAGGAGAATATGAGATGTTTTTCCATGTTTATGTTCAAATGGTTCATTTGTTGCCTCACAGCTGGATTTACAAAACTGTGTGTAAGAAAACACACAAGAGGAAAATGAGAGTATTTGATGCAGTCAGAAAATAAGAAATGTAAAATGACCTTTGTCACTGACTTGTTGTTTTTACACTAAAGGTTCGACTTAAACATGAATTTATTGTGTTTTAAATATATTGTGTTTTGTGTTATTGATGTTTTTGCTCTGCTCTGCAGAGAGCTCAAGAAGCTGATGCTCTGGATGATAATGCTCAAGATCAAAGAAACATGTTTTCTAAAATGTCATCACAGTTTTTAAGATTTTTCTGTTTTATTTCTTCTTCTTCTTCTTTAGTAAAGGTGAGACGTGATATTTTTGTGTGTTTATTGATGAAGTCAGTAAATGTGTAATATAAATCTTGGCTGGTCATGTTTTTATGTTATCTGAAGAAACCAGGAGGAATAGTGAGGCCACATTTTGTTACCTCATACAGATGATGATGTGATGAAGGTAAAGGAGAGAGATGCATGCTGTCATATTTGTTAACAGTTTCTGAATTCTGCTTTGATTTGACTTCTTTGATGTAAAATGTTATTTTTTGTTCTTTATTCAAGTCGATCAGAGATATTGATGATATATTTTCAAACATTGTTGGAAAACAAATTATTGTGAAAGAAATACTTCAATGACTTTTGTCAGATGTAAAGTCATAAATGTGATTAAAGTTTCAGGATAAATACATTTCTCTGTCATTTTTAATCTTTTTAACGATCAGAATAACATCTCACATTTGCACATTTAACTCCACATTATTAATAATAACCAGCCAGACTTTAATCCTTGAGTCCTTGAATAACACTACTCTAAACTATAACTCTTTTCAGCTGTTAGTCAGTAACATATCTTGTTATAATCACACTAAGACTCTTTGGAAAGCATTTAGGAACACTAGTTATCCAAAGCTACAGTCTAAAAACACTGTTTGATTCACTTTGTATACTTGTTTCACAGAGTGGTGTATTATATGGAATTTAACAGTGGGAATATATCTTTATATTACATTTAATAGAAGCACTGATTGGTCTTGTTTCCTGCAGTAAAAGTTTGTCATAAAGTAAAAGTGTCCCTCTGAAGGACACTTCTAACAGCTGTTTACGTGATCAGCTAACTGAAGCTCATATCACACTTGGAGACCATTAAACCTAAATCATTCTAACATTAAATTATATTAAATATACTGAGAATAATACACAGTAATGTGCTCCAGTGTATGGATCAGTCTATCTGCTCTAAATCTGCGAGTCATGCTGGCTGCTTCACTTTCATCTGCGTGGCTCAAAGTTCTCCCTGACGCTCTCAGACATCATATTCACTAAACACCTCTTCATTTATTTATTCATTTCTAACATCCTTAAAAACAAATTAAAAAAGAAGGACAACACATATGAGCAAGCAAAGCAACTAGTTATCACAGCATATACCCTGTAGTGGCCATTTGTCATAAAAAAAAACCCTCAAAGAATAATTAAACTATCAAACTCAAACTTTAACTAAACTTAATCAAAGGGTCACTGATGCACCGTGGGGATGTGATGTACGCAGGCAAAAGATGTCTAATGTCCATGCAAAAGTTCAGCGGTTTCCAATGGTTTATTTCTGATGGCAAGCAAGCAAACAAAAGGAACAAAGAAAATCACAGCTCCTGCTGCCTCTCTTGCGCTGGTAAAAAACCATAGGCCCACCCAGGTGCATGCCGGCCTTCTGCCACCTACCTACCTAAATAACCTCCGGTGCCCACAGTTCCTAATTACCAAAGAAATAAAAACAAACAAAAGCAATACTAAATATACAAAAAATCCCAGCCCAGAAGCCCAGAACTTATTTAGTTCTGTTCCCCTTTTTCCATTTTAAATTAGATCAGTCGATTCCATCAAACACAGGCTGAGGCATTTGAGTTAAGCCAAAGTTGTAATAGGTTTATTTATCTTTGCTTTGATATTATTTAAATGTTCCTTCAAACATTATTTATCATCAGTTATGACTCAAAGAAACTTTATTTCAGACACTTTCAGTTTCTTCTGAATTTATCTTGAGTTTACAGTTTGAATTTGTTGATCGGTTCCCAAATATACATTTTGTTGTGCTTAAATTCAATGTTAGTTTATTTGAATCAAACCAGCTTTTCTCTCCAAGTCATCCCCACATTAAAGTACATTTTTATCATCTTCCCCATTTAACATTACACCTTCACCATAACCACACAATCAGACTGAAGGAATGAGATAACTGACCTCCTTCCAGCTCCGCAGCAGTATGAGTCACTGAGCTTGACATGAATGCTCTTCTGCAGAGGATCCACTAGATGGCAGAATCTTACAACACATGTGGATGCAGTGCACAACCCATCCATCTCACAGAGAGGAATTTAAAAAGTGGTGCAGAGAAGTTGTTCCTCTTCCTGTGACATGCCTGCCCTCTTCTCTTACATTAAACTGAGTTCCTTTAAATATGATCTCACTGAAACATCTGAGTTTAATGAGAAGCAGTCCAGACTGGCTCTCACACATGAACAGGAAACCTGGATGGAGTGTGAGGTTGCATATTGAGAGTGGTGTTAGTAATTATAGTCTTTTGCCAATTTAATTGCTGTGCTGTAATCTAAATGAGTTTACAGAAGAACACTCTAAATTAGCAGTTTTATAATAACCGCAGAACTGCACGCATCCCTCTGCATCCCCCACTTAATTACCACCAATTTGTCTCTGGGAGAGCTTTTGTTAAGCTGCAGTGTAGCCGGCAGCGATTAGGAAAACAGACCTTGTTTTCTGTTCTTTTCTGTTGTTCTTCCATTCTAGCTATGAACACCTGAACTGAAGCAACGTGAAGAATACAGAATGAGACATGATCGACGGAGATCTCTGACATTTTGGTTTCTTGATAGCAGGTGTTTGGGGAGGAGTTTGTTCCAGAAAGAAGAGAAATTATTCTTTTTTTTCTTTAATTTTTGGGGGCATTTTTGCCTTTATTGACAGGACAGCTGAAGACAGACAGGAAATATGGGGAGCAGAGAGTGGGGGAAGACATGCAGCAAATGGTCGACTGGCCGGAGGTGGAGACTGTAGTCTCTATATGTGGGGCGCCTAGACCATCACCCCAGATAAATGATTCTGAAAGGAACTGATTACAAGCATTTTAATTTGTCTGGCTCTGGATACAGAGTGTGCTTTAGCCATAGAGCTAAATTAGCCCTGAAGCAACTGTAATTTTAACTGTGAACGTTACTCTGACACTATGCTACGACACTTTCTCTTCTCAACCGTAAACTCTGTTTCCATCAAGTTGATATAAACTTAAACAGTAGAAATAAATAATAATAATAATAATAATACATTTTATTTAAAAGTGCCTTTCTCAACACTCAAGGTCACTTTACAGAAAGATTAAAACACAATAAATAAAACAACGTGACGAAATAAATAAAAACAACAAGCAGAGTAACACCAAGTGAGGCAGATAAATTAGACAGAGATAAAAGTTAGTGTCACTAACTGTTTCACTCAGCGCCTCCTAGAGGCCTGGAGCACTTTTGGGATCCCATTGAGACTAAAAATGTTGTGTAATGGGACGCCAGATTAGCCAAGTTAGTAGTGCGGCTCCATGGACTGAGATTAAAGAGCTTGCACTGGTTGTAGGATCACTTCCCAGTCCTGACATGATTTGATGCATGTCGTCCCCCTTCTCTCTCCCCATGTTTTCTGTCTTACAATTATACAATCTTAAAGGTGCAGTATGGAGTATTTAGCAGCATTTATCAGAACAAACTTGGTCGTTTAATTAATCTGAATATAAACATAATTCTGTTTTTGAAAACTTAGAATCTGCCTTTTATATCCACATGGGAGCGATTCCCCTTCCATGGAGCCCGCCATTTTACAGCACCATGGTGTACATATTTTCCTTTCTTCAGGAGGATTCAAATGAAGACTACGAGGACGAACCAGATGAGGAGAGAAACCTTGGACAAAACCTGTTGATATTTCTCACGTATAGGATAATGTATGATTAGAAGGTGGTTATGGGCAATAGAATCCCAACAGGTTGAAACACGACCCTGACACAAAGCTAACCATACATTATCCTGCAAAGTACTCGGCTACTAACTTAAGATACAGACATGTTGGCATAAACATTGATTAAAGATTATTTTATTGACCTCAAATGATTTATGTTTACAGTTTTTATCCCTCGTCAGTGATCGTTCCATGGTGATGGATTCTTATCTGCCTGTTTCGGTGGATTTAACATGAACCTGTCCTCATTCAGCTCTCCTTCTTCTCTGAGCTCTGCGGTTCACACACCTTTAAAAATAAACTAATGTCACAACTTTGAATCCTGCTGCTATCATCACCACCGCTCATGGTTTAACTTTCTTTGTAGAGATCTCTAACCTAAAGTTTCTCTCACCTGCTCTGCTCAGTGACAATATTGATGGACAGGATCCTAGATGAAAATATCCGTAGCCTGTTGACTTAACATGCTAACGAAAACTAGCATTTTAGCAACATTGTTTTGATGCTAACGAAAGCTAACGGTTTGACCTCACCTTACGGGCTGTGGTGTCAACAATCAGAAGCTAAATGTGTCTGAACTCTATTCCGCGGATTGATTTGACATGACGTGTGATCAGTTTGCCTCTGGTGTTGCTCAAAAGTTAATAACCGTCGTAAAGGGGTTCGGACCAATCAGAATCAAGCATTACACAACCAGAAAATCAGTAAGAAAGCCGGGGAATTAGTCGGTTTATTACAACAATGGTTACCTGCTGAAGTGGTAAAGTCGTAATCCCATTTACAGTATGTAGTAATAGAAACCGATCTTGTGTTATATTTAAGGCGCAGCTTTCCCAAATGTGCATCTGTAAAGCCTCGGCATCGCTGTGTTTCCATCAACACTCTGTGCCTTTTTCAATTAAACCCCAAATGAGTCTGAATCAAAATGAAATTAGGAGAAATAGTATTTCAGATGAGATGTAATTTGTTGGAAACGAGCCACTGAGAGTTGATTAGAAACACGTGTAGAGCTCACGACAAACAAAACAAGCCAGTCATTTTTACACTGATGAGGGTTCCAGGTGAAATATTGAGCCTCAACACTCCTAATGGAAAATGTGTTTAAATCACTGAACAGTCTGCACGCATTTCCCTGTTTACTGTGCTGTTTCAACACACTGAGCTCCTCTGATGATCTCAGCAGCAAACATTCAAAACATGCAATTTATTTAAAAACTGTTTCTCTTCATTTAACATTTAAAATAAATCAGTTTCATCTCTCTGCTTCAATTTTAACTCCTCAAAAAAGATGCTCCCTTCTTTGGCTCAGTAAATGTGAGCAAGCTGAGTGCGTGTGCATCAGTGTGTGTGTGTGTGTGTGTGTCTACATTATCCTGCCCCGTTGGCAAGACGGCCACAATAGAGCTGACTAATGCAGAAATAGACTGCGGGCTAAGCTTCTTTTTCCACAAATGTCTTGGAAAGTGAAGGGCGCATTCATTGGTCCGTTCCTACAATATTTATATCTCTCTCTTCTTCTGCTGCTAAAGAAATGTGCATCACCAGTTCAAGGACACACACACCTGCTCACACACGCAAACGTTCACGTGAAAACACAGAGAGGAAGATGTTCAGCCTGGAAACAAGCTTTTTCTTAAAACTCACCATCAACACATTTCTCGTCATGGCGTAATGTTTGTGTGTGTTTGTGAGTCTTGTCTTAGAGTGTAGGACGCAGATGTAATGTTTCTTTCTCTGCTGCTAATGGTCTCCTCAGACACAGCTCATTATGTGGTTGTTGAGGAAGGTGGAAGAAACAAGATGGATGGATGGATGGAAGGAGAAAGAGAGAGAGTTTTTTCAGATTTCTTATTTTTCATATAACTGTCTAATCCTGTTCCCATCCCTGTGGTTAAAGCACACGTTCAATGTTTTGAGAGGTATGCCCATTTTTGTGTGGTAAAAAAACAGAAGAAGCAAAACATTGAAGCTAAAATCTCTGTAAAAAAATGAAGCCAACGCAGGAGAGCAAAACGCTGCAGTTCCTTGTGTTCAGGTTTTTGTCTCCTCGTCATCATTCTTCAATCATCCTGTTTTAGACGTGACGCTTGGAGTTGATTCTCTTTCAGCTTTGCTTTTCCCAAGCGGCAACCTCCGGTCTTAAAATATGAAATCAATGCTGAAGTGTTAAAAACTGCAGTTCCTTGAGCGTCCACTAGAGGCTGACTGCAGAAACACTGGAAACCACATACACACCACTCAAAGAAGAGCAGAAATAAACATGTTTACAGCCTGGTTCAAAAAACAGTTTCAGTCTGAGAAGCTCATTTCTCTATCAGCACACACTGTACGGGTGAATTTATTAGAACTGGTTATTTTTGAAGATCTTAAACTTACAAGTTTTGCCCAAATAAGGGCATGGCTGACTTGATTGACAGGCGGGACACTGTAGCTGTTAGCGAAAAGGCTAAAGGCCCGCCTCTTTATCTCACACACTCTCGGATCACGTTAGGTTGAGTTCAACATTTCCAATATGGCTGCCTCTCTCCTCTCGTTCAGTATGCCGTCCTGACTTTGTCCTGACCCCTCTACAAATCAAAATCATGACTCCAGTAGATCTGTAGTGGAAACCAGGTCACACCTTCACTGCAGCATCCTGCAACAAGGAGACAAATCACAGTCTGGATTATGCAGAATTCTTGTTTGTTTTTTTGCTTCTCTGACAAGTGCATGAATGAAATTAAGTAAATATATATATTCATAACCCTCCTTGTACTCTGTAAATCTGCAGGACTAATGCAGTGCAGAAACATGAGAAGTCAACATGAACGTGTTCAAATGACTGGACTCATCATGGTGATTTCAAAACAGACATGAGAACAACAGACGAGACCATTTTTATAAAAGTGTGCAGAAAAGGAACAATTCATACGTAAGAGAATATCAACATCTTATAACATTTATTTTGCATTAAACAACAGCTTCTTAGTGAAAACAAAGTCATATTTAAAGCAGGATTGAGCCGTAGGTGCAGTTAAATATATCTATGAGGAACTACTTGAACTATTTCAATATTTTATTCTCACCTTTATTCATCCGCCAGACTCCATTAGGGCTCCTACGACATTGTGGACAAAAAATCAATGACAAAATGAGTTGGAGGGATAATACGTCAGTTACGTCATTGCACGTGTTTTTCATGCTGTATGCAGACGCAACACTGATGAGATGTTGAGGAGTGAGCCTGAGCCGTCTCACATCTTTACTTCTTCTGCAGAGAGAGTCGTAGTTAAGTGAAATACGATCTGGTGATAACACAGAGTGTTTTATTCTGAAAATTAACCGGATGTTTTCATTTTGTTTTGGTGAAACCTGACTTCCTGTCCCGCTCCATCTGCTCTGTTGAGATTGATGCGTCGTGCTCCGGCATCCGGCAGAAATAGGAGTCTTGCGTATCTGATCCGGAGGACTCCGACCTGCCGGATCAGAGACGCAGCCGGAACGCAACGGAGTGGATCCAGTGGAAGTTAACACATTGAGATCCGGTGGTGTGACAGATCGGAGACTGACCGGACACAGATCTGGTGGAATTTGGCTGTAATATGTAAGCTGCTGTTATCCTCTGAACTATCTTTAAAGAGTAGACATAAGTACAGCTTGAATTTAGATTTTAATGACATATTGTGAGTTTAAGCAGATTACCAAAGACTTGTAGACTATAAAAATAGCTCTTTGTTGCAGCTCTAGACTGAATTTAATTTGCAGAAAATGTCAGAGTTAAGGCTGATTTATACTTCTGCGTCTCCCCTACGCAGCAGGGGCTGACGCGGACATGAGCCCCACATACTTGTGCGTCGATGTGTCCGTGTCGCGCAGCAATTCTCCTCCGATACGCCTGAGGGCAGCGTGGTCTCTCTGATAGCCGGTCGCCTGCTTCCGGTCCTGCTACGATCTCTGTTTACTTTTCCACATCGATTCAGAGCGTGTAATGTTAATCTACAGCTGATACATGTTGCTGTTTATCATACAGACATGATGACATGAAGAATAGAGAGGAGGAGATGAAATACACGGCCGATGTGTGGCCGATGTCCGGGATCCCGGAAGTGCTGTGAATGCGGGAAAGACAAAGCCGTCGAGCGGACCAATCACAGAGCTTGCGGTCCACGTCGGCTCTACGCGTAGTTACATTTTGGAGGAGGTGCACGTCAGCTACGTGCGTAGGCCTCTGCGTAGGCACGGGAGCTACGCGGACCTACGGCGTAGGCTACGCCGTCGATTTGACGCAGAAGTATAAATCAGCCTTTACTGTTCTACCTCCAGTTTGTGTGTTAAAGTGTGTGTTCCTGGCTAACACTTCAGAACACAAAGTCACGCAGCTCTGGTCGGTTATGCTTATGAAGAAGCAGTTTTTGCCAAGTTCACATTAGAGCCATAAATCATTTTTAGAGGTTATGGCTTTTATAGCACCGCAGTCCTGATTTCCTCCGCAGCATAAAAAGCTCTGCTGCGATACCGAGACATTTATCCTCACACATCAGTCCTGCCGTCTGTCCTCAGAGACGAGGACGACGATGGCAGATTATTCCACATCGAGGTGATTAGGACGGAGCAGTTTTACAGCCACCGCGGGACCAGACGGCACAGATCTGTCTCTGTGGTATGAATCTGAGAGGGAAATCATCATTGATCTGTGGACCGGGGTCACCACCTCCACCTGTGTCACCGTTAGAGAGGGTGGGGGGGTGGGGGCGCTTGGTGGGGGTGTTACATTAATTAACAGGATGTAATTTAGGGGAAAGCCGTCCTGTGGCGAGCGAGGCTTAATGTGGTAAAACGGAGGCCCCCCTGTCTTTGTTAGGGACACGGATTTGAAGCAAGGGGGGGTTGATAAGAAAGGGGGAGGCAGCAGGAGGAGGGGGAGGGTGGGAGGCGGTGGGAGGGCCATCTGCCGCTGAGCGTGCTGGGTCAAAAGGCTTTTGTTGTGAAGGAGTGATGAGACAGATAGATGGTCGTTGTCAGCAACCGCTGGTTTAATCAAGTGAAAGTGTCGCAGCGTGTAAGCTGTTTACACACACACACACACACACACACACACACACACACACACACACACACACACACACACACACACACACACACACACCAAGACCCACCACAGTGACAAATAATTATTCTTCAGATTTAATTATCAGTCGAGCGTCTGGCTGACGTTTTTAAATGAGCAGGAATCCAGAAATCAATCAAACGTGTGCATTTCAAATTGAACATTTAAACTTTCTTGTAATTGTTTTTTATATATTTGAGAAAGAGGTACAGCAGAACATCTCCCAGTGCATCCTGGGAAAATTCTGCATCCTTTTATGAGTTTTATTTTAAACTCTATTGGAGCTATTTATAGATTTTAAAAAGAGCAGTTTTGAACAGTGGCAGACTCTCATCTCCCACTGTCACCTCGACCCCAATTCAAACACCAACCCCTGCGATGAAAGCCTTGTGCGCATGCGTGCTCCTTTAGCAAAGCAGCTGCGTCAAGCCGGTGAGGCAGCGGAAGTCAGGTGAGCTGACCTTCAAAATAAAAAGATAATTTTCAGATAGAAAAAATGCTTGGCATGAGGTGACTACAGAGGTTTAGAGACTGCAATGTTGACATGCAACAAAAATTAAATCTTGCTGGCATGATCTAAGTGTCTGTTGTTATTCTTAAATTTAATTGTAATCAGTTTATATTTAAGCATGTGTTATCCATGCATACCTGCATCTTTTCTTCTCTGTGGCCTTAGACTTTCTCAGCTCTGTTTAAACGTGCATGTGTAATTTAACCGCTGTGCATTGGTGGAATTAAGACAGTGAAGCAAGGAAGTACAAAAAAACATGTGTATGCCTATAATATTAAAAAAATTTTAAACATGTGGGCTGCAAAAGAGTAACTCAAAGAAGATCACCTCAAATTTAACAAGATACTTTCATTAAAAGTGATCGTTTCTGAGAGTATGTACCAGGTCTGGGACTAATATTACAGGTGCACAAAGTTTGACATAATGCTTTAGATAGATTGACAGATAGATAGAAAGATAGATAGATAATAATAATACTAATTACACATTTTATTTAAAAGCGCCTTTCTCAGAACTCAAGGACACTTTACAGAGGGATTAAAAACACAATGACTAAAATACAAAATAACACCAAGTTAAAATGAAGCAGTGAATTTATTGGATTTACAGATGGGTTTTGAGTCTTGAATTGAAGAGGGGTAGTGAGTCAATGTTTCGGATGTCAGGTGGGAGTGAGTTCCAGAGTTGGGGTGCTGAGACGGGCAGAGGGCACAGAGAGGTGGAGGGGGGAGAAAGACCTGAGGGGGTGAGATGGGGTGGCAATGTGGAGGAGGTCAGACAGATGCAGGAGGGCCAGGTTGTGGATGGCCTTAAATGTAGCTCTAGCGAAAGTTCAGACAGGAAGACTATAAATCAATCACAGCTGTTGTTTAACTCTCTCTCCCTCGTTCAATAGCTCACCTGCTTCCAGCTGCACGCTCCGGAGCTGTCATTGGCTAATCAGCAGCGGCGTCATCCAATAGCTCAGTGGCCCACCCTTATCGTCAGCCTATCAACTCTCTGCTGTCTTTTTAAATGTGTCTCTCTCTCCTGCTAGTTCCTTCTTGCATTGATGGTGAGCACCCCTCCACCTCCCTATTTCCACCTGGTCTCTGCGAGTCTTCATTTCCTTGGGTAATCAACAACAACCATCACCAATGTCTGGACTCTAGGGGGATTTCTTCAGCTGCCAAATTCACACATCCTACGCTTATAACATTATCCCCATAGAGTCCTTACGCCAAATATTTCTGTCAAGTTCCATCATTCATTCAGTTGTAATAAATAACCTTTAATATTCAAATTGTGTCTCTCCTGATTTAAATGTGTACAGGAGGATTTTGAAGGTGATTCCAAATTTGAATGGGTGCAAGTGAAGCTGCTGGAGGACGGGGATAATATGGTGAAAGGAGGGGGTTCTGGTGATGATGCAGGATGCAGAATTCTGGACCAGTTGAAGCTGGAAGAAGATGTTTAATATCATGGTGAATATTTGCAGAAAAAACACAGAATTAAAATAACAAAATATTCAATTTATCCATCCACCCATTTTTAGTAATGCTTTTTCAGCTCTTGAAGCCAGAGTACTCCAAAAAAAACATCAGGGGCATGCACATACAAACTCCATGTGATAGTCAATATGCAGTGCAGCAGTCATGTAAGGTTGGTCGTCTGTATTTTATTTTGAAAGGGACAACCGGAAGTGGTGTTGACTTGTCGCTGACGCAGGCTGCTGAAGCGGCAGCAGCAGCAGCAGCAGCAGTAGATGCTGTCCCATCATCAGATCACACCCAACGGGGCTGCAGCGCACCGCTCCTCCGGCACCAACACCACCATGACCCCCCGACTCAAACCCTCCATCTGAGCCGCACCAGGACGGGACCAGAACCAGGACCTCGAGGGGACACACCTGGAGACTTTACGCGCGGACACGCACGCACAGCGCGCGCGCAGAGGGAGACGGTGAGTCCAGCAGAGAAGGACAGACACGCCGACCGAGGCGAACTCCACTGCGCCGGGCTGGATTTGCGCTTTTTGCTCCCAGAGACGGAAACCCGCAAGAGAACCAGGTCCCCCCCGTGACTCCCTTCAGACCACAACATGTCGGGCAAGGACGCCAACAGCGGGCATTACGCCAACTATGTGGGACCGTACCGCCTGGAGAAGACCCTCGGGAAAGGACAGACAGGTTAGTGAGAGCCTCACGGTGCGGAGGGATGCTGTCAGGGATCCCCGCAGCATCATCGGCCCCGCGTGTCCTGCTGACATCATGAGGGGTTCAGGTTTTGCACCGCTGCGGGTTCTGGATTTGGAGCCTGATAAAGTGCGGATGTTTCTGGTGGATGCGGCTTTTGCAGAATGCACGGAGTGATGCTGCTGTAGTCCTGGTGATGATGATGATGATGATGATGGTGGTGGTGATGGTGTTGATGATAAAGATGACGGTGGTGCTGCTGCTGCTGGTGTTGGTGGTAGTGTGCCTTTAATCCTTGTTGTCAGGCAGAGAGGGCTCGGTGATAATGGGCCCTTGTGATTCTTCTTGTCTCTAATTCTGTTATAGCATCCATCTGTCACATGGGCCGCTCTGCAGAAGAGGCAGTGATGCTGCACTGTCCGGTCCCTACACACACACACACACACACACACACACACACACACACACACACACACACACATGAACTGTATATACTGCAGCTGTATCATTGCATCTTTCTCTATAGCTGTTTTAAAGCTGCATTTTGCTGAGCTCATTTTAAACTGTCCCCTCTGTGAGGCCCTAAACTGCTCTGTACACTGTCAGGCTATGAGGACCTCTACCTGTATCTGACAGCTGTAACTGGCATCTTGTGAACATAACTCAAACCAGTGTGTTCATTTTGCATTTTTTGTGAGTCATATTTTGAAGCCTGTGCACTCTTGTTGCGATGCTTTAAGAGGAGATGATCTTACTGTAAGGATTCAGTGGAGGCTGTAGATTGAGAATACTTGTTACCCTGGTGATTGATGGTCATCGCAGTGAGCTGCATTGTTTTGAGACACCTAGCATCTTAACTCAAATGTATGCTTCCCTTTTGGCTCCGTTTTGGTCTCCACCACCTCCTCATGGAAACACCTGACTCAGCTGCTTTAGGATTTTTCTAGTCTCCAACTTTTTTAATTTATTTTTTTGTTTATTTTTGGGCTTTAATGAGAGATGGTGGATTGACATGTGGCAAAGGACTATCGCCTCTGTACAGGGGCGCGCAAGCTAACAGCTAGGCCAAACTAGCGTCCTGCTAATCAACAACTTGTCTGTGCACAATTAGCACTGATCAGTTCTGATCAACCTTTAACATTAACAACTGCTGCCTTCTCAGATTGTGTATACCAGATTTGAGACCTGTGAACCTTGGAAAGTTGTGGGCCAGACATCTTCACGTAAGGTGTCTTCATGTAGGTTGTCTGCAGAGCCAGCAAGGACGCCATAGTTTGGTGAGGACAGAGAGTGAGAAGAATAGAGCTGACAACACACGTCATTCAGAAACTGTATGATGAACGTTTGCACAGAGTTGCTGTGATTGGCTACATGCTAGCTAATCCTGATTGGTTGTTTGATTCAGATTTACCTTTTTATTAGCTCTAAAAGGACGAGCACTCACAGACACACATCAGACACTTTTATTGAAGGCATTTTGATATTGTTTGTGACATGCAATCATCAAAATGTGTTATTGTTACAAAATTGAATTGAAAAAATGTTGCCTACTGTAGCTTTAATTGTGCAAGGAAGCAGCTTTATCATCATTCCTGTGTTTGATGCACGTACACAAAGCTAGTTTTCATTCTTGAAGATCCTGCAGGCCGGACTGATCCTTTAAAAGTCCTGCAAAGGCTTCCACAGATGAAAAAGCCAATTAGAGAATCCGCCCCCCACAAAAAACTCTTCTTTACGACCTTAAAAGATGTCGATGTTTATTATAGTAAATCCCTTATGTGTGCAGTTAGGTTTATAGTGAATGAACGGCAGCCTCAGTCCAGGTCTTCTGTTCTCTACTACTCCTCCATCTGTGTCCACATGCAGCCAGAAATGATCAAGGTGTCTCCCTGCACTTCCTGCAGGTAGAGAAAGCTATATGCTGCTGCGTTCCCTCTGCGGGTGAATAATTCATAACTAACTAATTAGCTGGTTGGTAGAGATGGATTGTAGCAGCTGCTGTATTAATTACACAATACTTCCATTCAGCAGATGGAATAAAGCTGCAGTAATATGCATTTAACTGGAACAAAGACGCAGAGATAATTTGATTTGCTCTCCATCAGGATTAATTTTAGTAACTGCATCAGAGGAGGAAAGGTCCAGTTCTGCACATGCAACACTCATTTCCCTGTGCTATAAATACCAACACTTCTTCTCCAGTGCTTCTCTGCAGTACAGGACGAACAGGGAATGGCTCATAGCCAACAGAGAACCAGCTGAAACTGATACTGTACTTTCACTCTGCTGTAATCAGTGATATTTTAGTTTAGTGTGAGTCACATTTTAGTCTTTTATTTCTGCAAAAACATTTTCTCTCTTTAAGATATTTCATGTAGTCGATCAGGTATTGGTATCAATATTTCACTTTTGCTTGTGCAATATCTTAAGTTAAATAGTTAAGCTTGTCCCTGCTAAAAAGTCAAAAGAAAACATTCTTTTATTTAGATTACCTTGATTCAAATAAAAATGCCATGAACACAAAATACAAGGGCTGTATTGCACTGTAACGATGGTCCCTGAATGCACCTGCAGTGACAGGCGCACTGGACAGACAGTCAGTTCACGGCACTCTGAAATGCATCTGCATCTTTGATGACGAGGAGTTGATCCAAACTTACTAAATGTGTCTGATGTTTCACCAAACTGGATTAAATCGAGTTGTAGACGTGGAGCTTTTTACGGTAATAGCAGCAAAAACAAGTGTTTTATTCTGAAAATTAACCGTATGTGTTCATTTTGTTTTGGTGAAACCTGACTTCCTGTCCCGCTCCATCTGCTCTGTTGAGATTGATGCGTCGTGCTCCGGCATCCGGCAAAAATAGAAGTCTTGTGTATCTGATCCGGAGGGCTCCGACCTGCCGGATCAGAGACGCAGCAACGGAGTGGATCCAGTGGAAGTTAACACATTGACTAGAATATAAACCTATCAGATCCAGTGCCGTGAAGGACCGGAGACGAATGGGACACGGATCTTGTGGAACATAGCCGTTAATCACTAATGTAAAACTGGGGTAAAAATCGTTAGTGAAGATGAGACAGATGGATGGAGGTGGGGAGAACTGGTAGCGACCAAGCTAACACTGCAAACCCTCAAAAAATAACTCAGCCTCTCAGAGGAATGGGTCGCTTTTATTTTGAAAGATTAGATGCACAGCGGGGAAAATATGGATTTCTTTCTGTAAGTCACATCAAACTCATTAATTGTGAACAAATTAGAGGAGGAAGGAGCTAAGGTATACTGGCGTGTTCGAACACAGGAGACGGGGGTTTAAGTCCTGTATGGAACAAAGACTTGGTGTAAAATAATCAAGTTATGAAGTTAGTTTCAGCCGCGCCAAGATGTGTTTCTTAAACTTGATCAAGCTGTTAAGTAACTGTTGCTGCAGCGAACCTTAAAACAGACGCAGACGCAAAAGGAACCCTAAACTAAATGATTCATCGGTTACCTGTAAAAATAATCTACAAAATACAGAAGAATAAAATCCCCCCCAAAGTAGCTCGCTTCAGCACGGTTAGATTAAACCAGGAAACAGTTTTATGGTAGATGTGTCATCAGTAGATATACAGACAGTATCTAACTCTCAGTCAGTTGAAGGATCTGTAAGTACCTGGAGAATCGGCCCTGAGTGAAGAGCGAGTTATTGTTAGACTCAGGAGTAGACCTCAGGTCGTCTGAGCCTGCAGACTCCTCTCTGACTGAACCAGAGAGGAGCCTGAAGTTCTCACGCTGACCGACTCAGCGAGTGTCTGTGAAGGTGGTTAAGTGCAAATGCATGTAGAGATGTAGAAACCGTGTGTGGACTTGTGTTTTCACTATGTGTGTGTGTGTTTGTATGTGTGTGTGTGTGTGTGTGTGTGTGTGTGTAGCGTAGGCTGAAGAGGAGTGATACTCTGCTTGTGGAGGGTTGGAGTCGAAGGCTCTGGTGCTGAGCTGGCAGACAGACAGGGAAGCCCGTTTATCAGTAAACCTCCTCCACAAGTGCAGGACAAGCCCACGCTCTTTGTGTGTGAGTGTGTGTGTGTGTGTGTGTGTCTGTCTAAGTGTGTGTGCACATAAGCACAGGGATCTCTCAGGGACTGGAACAATGGTTTTCATCCTTTGGCTGTTTGATATGAACTAGATGTTTCTGTTGCAAAGGAACTTTAACAACATCCAATGTCATCAAGTGATTCTTACAAATATACAAACAGCTCTGAATCAGGTACAGCTTCTAATTTAATCATATTTAAACAACGTTGTGTCTGAATGTTTAAATGTACATTTCGTCTGATGTCACTCTGAGGGGGTCTTGAACGCTTGCACTGCTTGTTTTCTAGGTTGCAAGTTGACCTGAATAATGCTGCAGAGCATGCAGCATGCAGCGGTCAGAGCGAGTATTGAACGTCGTCTTCATCTCCCTGTCATGATTTAAATTCCTGCTCTGATCGACTCTCTGCGTTTCTGTCCGCTGTTATGAGACTTCAGTTGGAACAATGCCTTCATGGTGCGATTCTGCTGCTCGAAGCTGGATGACGAGAGGCTGTGCTGACGCCGAACAATTAGTCAGTGTGTCTTCATGTGTGTGAGAGTGTGTGTGTGTGTGTTGGGGGGGATTGAAGTGGTCCTTCTTACACTGCTTTCCCAGGCTCCATACAGTGCTCATTTTGTAAGTGTTGTCCAACAGCGGGGAAGGTTGCCATGGTTTCATCTCTCATCCTGTGACAATGACCGCTCTCTCTCTCTCCTCTCGGTGACGGACAGACGGACTTCAGATGCTGATCTCTTCCTCCTCTGGTCCTCTCTCTGACTTCACTCCTCCCCTCGGATCTGCTTCTTGATTCTGGTCCAAGAGTGTAGAATCATTTACAAACATCAGTCCTCTTTTTAGTTACAAGCCTGTGCACTAAACGACGACTCATAGGTCACTGGCAGCATGTGGATGACTGCGTTTTTGAGGGTTATGATTTTATTATATGAGAGAAGCTGAGAGGATGCCTGAACGTGTGAAGATGTCAAAATACCTTCTTACGGCCAAATTCCACAGATGAGAGAGCGTGGAGCCTGACCGCAGTGGATCGGAGACAGACCGGACACGGATCTGGTGGAAGTCCTGTGTTACAAGGAGGAAGCACGACCTTCATGAGCGAGCACATCAAATTAGAGATCTGTGTTGAAATCAGTAGGATAAAAGCTGGATAGCTAAATAAACAAGGCAAAGCTACATTATAATGTGTTTAAGTGACTGCTGCACTTTGCAAAGCAATGTTGGATAGGTTAGTGCAGCAATACCAGGTTGGTGACGCCACTTTTTAACGCCATCCTCCCTCATTAGGTCATAATCTTGCAAGAAAACACCAGTATAATATCAAGTAAAGAAACCTTGTGGAGCGCTTGTTCAATTGAAATGTGCAAACACACAACCAGAGGAAGGGAAGGTGCAAGAGGTCTCTCCATAGGCAACCTCACAGCTATCAATGCTACCCTAGACTGTGCTAAACCCCTGTACAGGTAGCTAGCAAGGTGACGATAACAGATACAGGAAAGAGCCGCATGTCTGCATAGAAACTGCACATTTCTGCACAGTGGAAGCCTTCACGTAGGAACACAGTTTGCTTCCCATAAAAGACCGATGTGACGTATATCCCAGATTTTAGGGTATATCTTTTGAAACGTACCTAACCTTGAGATGAAGTACAGACTGGAGGGACATGAATCATTTAAAGATAATCCAAGAAATAGCATCACAGTAAGAAAAACAACAGAGTGGTTACAGCATCACAAAGCTCAAATACTTTGCACTCTATAGAAATTCATTTTCTAAATGTAAAGACGTAGACATAAAACTCCAGCAGCACAGCAGAGGGATACTTTACAGTTCAATAAATTAATGTCCTAAAAAACAAACCCAGATGAGGAAGCAGAGAGAATACACGGACAGAAACACAAGGACCACTGAGGCCGGTCGATATCTGCAAAACCTCCGAGCATCCTCGGACTCAGAGGGTATTTATACTGGCAGGACAATGACATCACTCATTTTTATTTGTCTATAACCTGTACTGTGTGTGTGCGTGTTTGTGTGTGTGTGTGTGTGTGTGTGTGTGTGTGTGTGTGTGTGTGTGTGTCCCTGTTGTATTATCGTGAAAGTGTCATGTTATTGACGTGGAACATCCTAAAGACTTTAGTCCCTCAGCTCCAGTAGAGAAGCGCCACTGCTGTCTGAGGGTTTGCATGTCTTTATGTGTGTGTGTGTGTGTGTACTAGTGTGTGTGTGTGTGTGTGTGTAAGTGTGAGGTGGGGGTGGTGTGGGCAGCAGGGAGAGCCCCAGCACAGATGGCTGCCTTTAGGTGGCTGAAATACAGCTTCATTATCAGCAGGTTGCAGGTGGTAACGCTCCCATCATTCTTACTGCATATGTGCACTCATATATAAAGCCTGTGTGTGTGTGTGTGTGTGTGTGTGTGTGTGTGTGTGGATATTTCATGAGGTTTTCAGTGAATGTATTCTTTATTCGGGGCCCTCTCTGTGTTTATGGGACTGTTTTCTTCATTATGCTGCATTAAATGTAAAACGACACAACATATTTATGCTAGCTCATTTGCACACAGATGGAACTCAGGTTTCTATTGTTGTACGCCTGCAGGAGAGATGAAATGAACTTCGTAAAATTACCTGACAGAAGGCAGTAAAGATCTGAAAATATGCAGAAATAACATTTATTATTAAACATCTTGATTCAAGGGGTTTTTTTTTCACTTCAAATCTAAATAATCTCATTGAAATGTGGCTTCAGTTTTGATCTAAACGATGAGTTTCTGATGCGTTTTCTCTGACCTGTAGTGCACTCACACTTAAAACTACAACTAGGGATGTAAAGGATGTAATTCTTCTTTACCTGTGATCATTTTCGTGCCGTGAACTTGGTGCTTTCCTGTGATCATCAGTGTGTAGATCGTGTCATCTCTCTAAATCCCGAAAACCCGTTTGTGTGGAAGCTCATCCCTGTGCAGCTCCGACATGCAGACAGCAGATCAGCAGCAGCAGAGAGAGGCTGTAACTTTGCGTTGAACGTCACAGTTGATGTTAAAACGAAAGATGTACAACGGGACCTCTTCTGACTTTAAGGTCATCTTTACAAATTCAAGAGGCAGCCCTCTTCTGTGCGCTAACTTTACAAGTTTGAGGACATGATGGTGTTGCAACCAAGCGGCAACCTCTGGTCTCAAAACATGAAGCCAATGGAGAAGTGCTAAAAACTGCAGTTCCTTGAGTGTCCACTTGAGGCTGGCTGCAGAAACACCAGAAACCACATATACACCCATTCAAAGAAGACGATCTTTGCAGCATTAATAAACATGTTTACAGCCTGGTTCAAAAAACAGCTTGGCCCTACGTAGCTAATCTCTATCGGCACACACTGTACGGGGGGTGAATGTTTTTCTAACGCAACGGTTCAGAAGATATTAAGATTATGAGTTTTGCCCAAATAAGGACATGACTGACTTGACTGACAGGCGGGAACACATAGCTGTTGGCTAGGAGGCTCAAACCCCGCCTCTTTACGTCACACTCTTTTGGATGAGTTCAGCATTTACAATATGGCTGCCGCCGCCGATCGGCTTCAAAACAGCGTTCAGGAACAGCTGGGTGACGTCATGGAGACTACGTCCATATCTATACAGTCTATGGTGGCAACGGTTGCTGCTTTTTTGTCTCCTGGCTACTCTTTTCTACACTAACCTCTTCGTAGAGACCGTGCAGATGCAATATGGTTCACTTCAGTAACTCAGCTTTGGAGAACGATGTTATGTCCGCTCACTTCTCAAAATATGTCATTTAAATTTAACTGAAGCTTATTTTTGTGGACAAAGCTGACTCATCCTTGCACCCCCGATCATGAAGCCATGAAACTGGTATGAAACAAACATAGAGGGACTCTGAGAGCTGCTGTAGACACTCAATGTGACGTCATGGTTAGACGCTCGCTCGCTGTTCACCATGCTAACCCAGCAAACGTTATGACCACTGCGCACACAAGCAGCTGTGTCCAAAAGCTGCATTTGTTCCCACTCCATCGCTTGTTTTTTCTGTACCTGTTCAGTCTACCTGCTCCTGCATCCTCTCAGGTGACATTCAAACTCATGAGCTTCAATGAGAGCACCAGGGTGGAGGAGGAAACACTGCTGGTAGACGGGGGTCTGTGTGGTGGAGGGGGTCTCTCTGCAGACTGGAAGGGGGAGAATCAGAATGATGGCGAGTGTCAAACCTCCCCCTCCAACTCCTCCTTCTCCTCCCCCTCCTCTCTCTCTCTCTCTCTCTCTCTCTCTCTCTCTCTTTTTTTTTTCTATACAGTACATCCTCTTGGCTTGCCTCCCTTTGCTCGTCCTCCCAGCTGAGGGCTCGGTTACCATGGCAACCGGAGGAATGCTCCGACTGTGGCTGGTTGGAAGGTACGCTCGCTGCTCGCCGTAGATCTCCAAGGCCCCTCTGCTCAGCCTGAGGGGGGGCGGGGGGCAGGGGGCAGGCAGGGGGGATGTTTCGCCTGAGCCATTAAACAATGACTGAGAATCCACCCCCCATCTTCCCCCCTCTCTCTCTCTCTCTCTCTCTCTCTCTCTCTCTCCTTCTCTCTCTCTCTCTCTCTCTCTGTACATCCCCACCGCTCGTATGTTTCCCTTACATCGCTCTCTCCCTCCCCCTTCTCTCCAAGGTCTAAAGCTCGAGTCTACCTCCGAGTACCCGCTGCTTGAATTAGTCATTAACGGGAGGAGGCACAATCTTCATTTTCAGAGTCTCATGCCGCTCCGTCTGACAGATCCTGCACAGCTTCTCCTCACATCGCCTGCAACAACGCCCCCTTCCTCAAACACACGCAGGAAAAAAAAGTCCAGATCGTAAACACAGCTCTGACGAAAGTGTCACTTTTCGCTGTTTTGCTTCCTCACTGTCAACGAAATGACGCCGCGGTGGTCTTTGATTGGTTCTACTCTATTTATAGTCGTGTTTAGATTACAGACTCGGGTGCGTTAGAGCTGCCATATTGAGGAGCAGGCTGTAATAGACTAACAAATTAATGATGCAAGCAGCAAAGAGGGGGAAACTATTTTGGGATCAGATAAAAAAATATCTTTGATAGCGTGGGAACAGGAAGAACAAAGTCTGTTTATCGTGTCTGCAGCCTCACAGACACAGAGAGATGCTGCTGGTGAGATTCAATTAACTCAAACACACACACGCACACACACACACACACACACATTGGGATGCGGCCCTCGTTTGTTCCCGGGTTGCCTTCAGCTTTCAGACTCTGCGTGTGGAGTTAGTTTAGATAGCTGTCATCTCGCCCGTGGCTGTCAGTCATTAACAACTGCCTGTGCAAGTCATCATGCTAACACTGCTGACAGATTCAGGTAGCTGCTGTGTGTGTGTGTGATCCAGCTCTGTGTGTGTGATCCAGCTCTGTGTGTGTGGGATATTTTTCCAAAATATAGATCCTCCATAAATCAAATAAAAGGCATTAATCTGTGTTCGCTAGGAGCTGAATGAAGATGAGTGTTTCCCACATGGACCTGCTTTGTTCATGTTTGCAGCTTCATTTATCAGGTGCTTTAAATCAGCCTGTCTGATTCAGAGCAGTGTTTCCAGGTGTTTGTATGCTCCTCTAGTCTGGAGTCCGCTGCATGTGACGCCCGTGCCTCACAAGTTATTAAAGTAAACCCGCAAACTATCAAGTGTCCCGAAAATAATGCGCTGAAGAGTTTTCAGTAAGCACTGGTTGTTGTCAGAACATTTTGAGCTGACTTTCATACAGTTTGAAGTCTTGTTATTTTAAGATAAGATAAGATAAGATTAGATACTCCTTTATTCGTCCCACAACGGGGAAATTCATGGAGTTAAAGCAGCAAACAAGAAGGTGTACAGAACAAGAATTTAACAAGAATATATTTCAATCAGGAGAGACACAATTTGAATATTAAAGGTTATTTATTACAACTGAATGAATGATGGAACTTAACAGAAATATTTGGTGTAAGGACTCTATGGGGATAATGTTATGAGCGTAGGATGTGTGAATTTGGCAGCTGAAGAAATCCCCCTAGAGTCCAGACACTGGTGGTGGTGGTTGATGATCCAAGGAAATGAAGACTTGCAGAGACCAGGTGGAGATGGGGAGGTGGAGGGGTCCGCACCATCGATGCAAGAAGGAACAAGCAAGAGAGAGAGACACATTTAAAAAGACAGCAGAGAGTTGATAGGCTGATGATAAGGGTGGGCCACTGAGCTATTGGATGACGCCGCTGCTGATTAACCAATGACAGCTCTGGAGCGTGCAGCTGGAAGCGGGTGAGCTATTGAATGAGGGAGAGGAGAGTTAAACAACTGCTGTGATTGCTTATAGTCTTCCTGTCTGAACTTTCACTAGAGCTACATATAGGAAAGAAATGTCCATCAGAGACGACAGCTTGGCCATAATCCTCCTGTCAGCCACCACCTCCACAGGGTCCAGGACTGAGCTGGCCTTCTTCCCCAGTTAGTTCAGTTTTGCTCTCCTGTATCCTGTCCGCCCACAGCAGGTGAAATCCTTCCAATGTGGCGTTCGTGTCCGGTGTTAGCTCTGTTAGCATGATGCTACTCTGGTGCTGGGTTAGCTCGTCCACCTTATCGTAGATAGATCTTACATTCCCCATAACGGTGGGTGGAAGGACAGGTCCATGTCGTCTTTTCTTAGCTTGCACCTCAGTACCAGCACGTCGTCCTCGCCTCCTTCTCCTCAGCTCGCAGGGGAACATCGGGCCTAGCATCGTTTAGCATCGACATGCTACGGGATGCTAACAGCTGATCTTGTATGTAAACAATGCGACCATGGTTACACGCAGGATCTCCAGACACACACAGGAACAAAAACAGTAAAAACACCCCTGCAAGCGTAGCCAGTTTGGTGTCTATGGCCAACAAATGAGTCATTAAAAGTCCTGACAGGCTCCAAATACAAAGAGAACTAAACAGAAGTCAAAAAAAGAACAAAGAAGAGAGAGCTGCTGCAACAAGCAGCCACTGGAGCGGAGCTAAGCAACAATGGATAATGTGAACTTTGAATGATAAAAATGAAAACACCTTTTGGATTCAGTTGTGAATTAACAGGTCGCCATGCTTACACTTTTCTGCATCCGAAGTAAAGAAGCAGAATCATTGAACCAACAAAATGCAAATCCCTCCTGAAGTCTTCTCTGATGATCGTCTCCTGTCAGGTCACAGATCTTCCTCCATGCATGTTATCCTCCATCTTTCTCGGCTTCCCTGTGTCTTCTTCCCCCTCTCCTCTGCGGGCTCTCCATTCGTCCTCTCCTCCTGCTGTGGATGTTTCCTCCCTCTCTTAATGTGTGTAGATGGAGGAGTGATTCCTCCTGTCTCCGGGGACTCCTCTGCTCGGCTCTCTCAGCTCCATTACCTCTGCTGTGTGTGCGGGCTCGTGTCCTGAGTTTATCCTCAGTCAATTACCTGTATTATGTGGCAGGTAGATCTTTAATCAGCTCCTGCAGCGTGCATACACAGCTCTGTAATGGTGATGTGAGTGCTGATCATGTTTGTAGTTAGTATGTGGAACATGCTTGCACTAATGCAGTCGATATGTTTGTGCGCCGAGGGCAGACCCAGCTGCCTTCAGCGCATGGAACACGGAGGCTGAGGTGTGGATGACGTCTGTGTGGATCAGTCAGAGAGAAATGAGGTTTGGAGATCCTGCTGAGCCGCAGCAATGCCTCCAGACTCCATCATCCCCAATAATCAACACCTATCAGCCGGGCTGTAACACCTGTGAGGATGGAGAGGCTGAGGGACGCCCACCCTGCAGCAGGAATAGAGGTGTAGCAGAGGTGCTGTCAGCTTTCTAATGACGGTGACAGAAGTCCGTTTATCACTGATTACCTGCTGCACCTGTGCTCCTAAAGAAAGCTGCTCTTAAAGCTAATGAAGCTTCGAGGATCACAGCGGGAAATCAAAGAAGGTCACTTAAAGACCCGTATCTGGACCAACAATCTTACATTAGTGCTTTTATTTTTCTTCATCCTGCACTAGATCTGTGTCTGATTTAACCTCTCTCAGCTTTTCTGTCTCTGCACCGTAAATAATCATCCTGAGAGTAATCAACGCAGAGCCTACGAGGGGGGGCGTGTCCAGACTTTTATGACTGGGATGGACAAACTGGGGCTCTGGCTTTTGACTGAATGAGCAGCATTTACTCTCTCTGTGTCCTCCAATCACATTAACTTTAACTACTCTCATTAATACGACCAAAAGATGCTACATTCCTGTGTTTTTTAACTCTAAAAAGGAGCACAGCAGCGTGGTAATATCAGAAACTTATCAGCTTAAAACTTGAACGACTTTGAAAGAAGATGCAAATTGAACTGCAAAGAAAGCCTCCAGCAGTCTGTTCCAACACAGCCCAAATTATTGATTTTAACAATTTGGGCTGTAGATTAAAGTCCTGCCTCAGATAAGACAAAGAGCCAAGAGTCTTGGATTCTGGCGTGACCAGTTTCATTTCAAACAGGCTAGGACGTCTACCTGTCTACAAGTTAGCTTGTGTTAATGTTTCTGCCTCTTCCATAAGTATTTTGTTTTTAAGATAGCCTTTATTGGATAGGACAGCTGGAGAGAGAAAGGACATGCAGGGAGTAGAGAGACGTGGAAGACAAGCAGCAAATGGTAGAGCAGGGGGACAGACCGGTCTTCAGGTGGTCTTAGTCTCATCTTGTCTGCACCGGAGTTGATTGAAAGCTGTCTCTCCTGCCTCGGATAAGACAAAGAGCCAAGAGTCTCTGATTCTGGCGTGACCAGTTTCATTTAAAGCGGGCAAGGACGTCTACGTCTACAAGATAACTTGTATTAATGTTTCTGCCTCCTCTTCCTCCATAAGTATAGATTTTTTAAAGTCATGTCTTTGGGCGTTTTTGCCTTTATTGGATAGGACAGCTGGAGAGAGACGGGAAATGTGGGGAGCAGAGAGACGGGGAAGACATGAAGCAAATCATGGAGGCCGGGAGTCGAACCTGTGACCACTGTGACGAGGATTACAGCCTCTGTTTATTGGGAGTGCTTAGACCGCTAGGCTAAAAGCGCCCCATCCATTTGTGTTTGAACTCCCAGAAGATAAAGTGCATGTTTCCACCTTTAGTGGAGCCAATGTTTGACACTTTGTCAGTCACCTGAAAGGTTCAGAGCAAAACGTTTAAGAAGCACGCTGCAGTCTTTAGCTCCCGTTCACAGGGACACAGAGAGTGACGGCTGTCTCATATGACGGGTCCTCGGCAGTTTCAGTCTAGTGACAGGGCAAAGATATCGAGATAGAGATTTAGAGCATCAGTGGTTGCACCATCAGAAAGAGACAAAACAAAACCCACATCATGGAAGGGTAAATGTGAAGATCTCCTTTTACAAATTGCATTCGTTGGTTTGTTGAGCTCTGGATTTCATTTTCAGATGAAACGCCGTCAGCACAGAGAGCCGGGGGGACAAACCGGTCTTCAGGTGGTCTCCTTCTCATCTCGTCTGCACCGGAGTGGATTGAAAGCTGTCTCTCCCGCCTTAATAAACCAAACTAATTTAGCCGATTCTCCAGAGGTCACTTAAACAAAACACTCCAGGTGTGAAATTGAACCCCGGCTCTGGTTTTGTTTGTTCTGAAGGTTTTTCTGCTCAGACACTTAAGACTCAGGGCGGCCTCAGTATGTGCCATCTCTTCTTTAATCCAGTCCCGAGTCCTGTCAGGTCTGATAGCCGGACCGGCACGTCTTCACATGGTGCCATATTCAACAGAGACCAATTTAACGCCTCAATCAATAGCTGGTAATCAAACGGGAACGGACTATGGCTCCAGATAAGCCCCTTATGGTCCCGCAGTCCTCTTCCCCCAGCCAAAAACTTAATGAAATTGAGCATAAATCCCCCTTCTCCCTCTCTCTCTCCCTCTCTCTCCCAAAAACTCCCTTTCATCCTTTTCCAAAAGCAATCTGGACCTTTCCCCTGAGTCAGCACTTTGAGCGTCCAGGACTGAAGCAGGGGAAATTACCATTTGAAGAGCTGCTTTACTTTCCTCGCTCTGATCCAGTCCTGTGCCCACGCTTGACCTTCACTTCATTCCGTCGCTGTATGGACTTTTAGTATCTCTCTTTAGATAAATAAACTCCCATCCCTCCGTCCACTTAAACCTCGGACTAGTGCATGATGGGACGGCGGGGCGCTTTGGGCTACAAGCAGTTTGACTGTGGGATTTCACGGTGAGGAGGACGCGGTCATGGACGGAAAGTCCGGTTGTGTAGAAAACCTTTTAATGACCTTTTTTTTTTTTTGCTATTAGCTCATTAGCATTACCCATGAGCACCAGGGACAGGCTGCGGCACTCTGCTCCTTGCTCCTTGCTCCTTTTTGCTGTTTCCTGTCCTTCAGCCCACACAGATGGTCCCGGCTCCGTAAGAACCCTTCACTGCCTCAGAATGGGGCTCCAGTCGGCACAGATGGTTCGTCAGCGGCCGCACGTGCAGATGAGCCGCGTCGCCTCGAGCGCGCAGCATCAGAGAAACATCCAATCATGTGGCATAATTAGATTAAGGGGCGGGGGGACCGGGCGTGAGAAAAGCCATTATACTCACTTTACTAGTGCTGGCAGGTACCACTGCTCCCAGGCGTGTGTGTATTTGATAGTGTGTGTGTGTACCACAGTTTGCTGTTGCAAGGACAAATCTCTGTTTCTAGTCTCATTGAGGGGACTCTCCTTTATTTTGGACTGAATTTAAGCCCCTATGATGTTAATCTGCCATCTTAGTTTACAGTCAGGTCCAGGTAAAGACTGATTTGAGGTTAAAGCTTGTTCAGTTTCCCTTTTCTTTGAATCATGAAGCTGTAGGTAAGCAGTGTAAGTTTATTTATACAGCACACTTCAGACACAAGTAAGAAAAAGGTGTAGGTACCTGTTTAGTGTTTTGGTTCGCACTGTCAGGGCTTCTTGGTCAAGTCAATATTAATATTAAGAGATATCTATATCAGATTCTGGACTGAGAGGCTCTCTTACTCACCCCTCCTGTTGGTGAAGCGACGGTGGCCTTCAAGGACAAGAAGCTCCTGTGATGCAGGATAAATATGGCCCTCCATCAGGGCGTAAAATTAACTTTCTACCTCATCTGCCATTGGCTAGTGACCTCTAAAAATGTACCGGGCAAAAATATATTTCACTGGCCAAATAAAAAAATCACACCTTATTTGATTTAAAACAGTAACAGCCTCATCAATATTCCAGTTTCCTTTAAAACTATGTAACGTGAGATTACTCCTTTTAGCCGTGTGTTCCTCTCTTCATCGTCTCCTGCCTCTTTGTTTATCCCTATTGTTTGTGGTGGCTCCACATCTTCCTCATAACGCTTTTCCCGCCGAGCTTCTTCAAGCAAAGGGAATGAATAGAACTCCAGTAGCTGACGTCAAGTCAGGTCAAGTCAACTTTATTTATATAGCACATTTAAAAACAACCAGTGTTGGCCAAAGTGCTTTCCAAGGTAAAAAGTTCATGAAGACAACAATAAACAACAACATAACAGGATATTACTGTCCTCTTCACGAGTAGAAGGCCAAAGAGAAGAGATGTGTCTTCAACAAAGATTTAAAACATTCATCAGTGGGGGGCAAAGGCTCGGTCCCCCCCGGGTTTTAAGGCGACTTTTAGGCACATCCAGGAGCAGCTGGTTTGTTGACCTCAGTGCTCGGGTTGGGTTGTGAGCATGGAGAAGATCAGCCAAGTAGGATGGTGCCAATCCATTTAGGGCCTTGTATGTTAAAAGTGCAACTTTAAAATCAATCCTGTGAAGGACTGGGAGCCAGTGGAGAGCATGCAGCACAGGTGTGATGTGCTCCCTCTTTTTCCTGCCAGTCAGGAGGCGAGCTGCCGCATTCTGTACAAGCTGCAGGCGCTGAATAGACGCCATGTCTAAGCCGACATACAAAGAATTACAATAATCAAGCCTAGCCGTAATAAAGGCACGCCGTTCCCGACGTACCACATCATCAAAACACAAGTACAGCGCGCCGTGAGGGTCAAAACAGCCTGACAGTCAACAGAAATGGGGCGAAAGCATGAAAACAAAACCATGCAATCCATCCCCTCCATATGTCAAGCTTTTACCACTAAAAACAAATTATTTTGTGCACAACAACAACGTTCTTCTTCTTCATCTTCTAACCGCTGCATTTCGTGCAGCCGCTCACTAAATACAAAAACACGTATGTTGATAGTTTGTCTGTTCTGAGCTGCTGTAGAAACATGGCGGTGCAGGATGGGGAATATAAGCTCTCTATGGTAGGACTTTGAAGTAAAACTTGCAGAAAAAGAATTCCTGTTGCATGACTTTTTTGACATGCAACAAACATTCAAACATGCTCAGTGTTTTTTTAAAAAACAGAGGCGGTGTTACAAAGTTTAAGCAGCAGTAAAACATGGCTTGATTTAACGTTGCAAAGACTCTTCGTCATTGTCAACAAATATGGATCAAAAAATCAGTTACTTCTTGGTGCATGCCTTTTCACCATGAGCAGAAATAACACTGTTTTCTGGAGCTGAGATGGCGAGGAGTGAGACATCTCACATCGTTATGATCTCTGCTGAGAGCTGAAGTGACAGGTTAGCAAAATGTCGGCTGCCAGTGCAACAACACAACAACCTAGAAGTTCTGAAGTCTGGGAGAATTTAACCTTCAGCTCTAAAAGAAAAGAGCTGACTGCAAAAAACATTTTAAGAGGACCTCTCTCATGACGGGAGCATGTTGGTGATGTGGGAGCGTTCGAAGAGAGAGACGTCCAACGACACACGTCAGAGTTAAAGCCGGGCTGTGTGATGCTAAGAGGAACCTTTCCCAGCAACACTCCATCTTTTTCTCTTCTCTTCTTCCACATCACAAGAGGAATGTTAAAGTATCAGCCTCATAAACACGGTTAAAAACCTGTGAAGTTTCTTTGACCCATCCGGAGCAAACATGAGCACTCTTAGTTTAAGCTCAGTGGACTCCAGCAGCAGATCAAACAACGAGCACGAGGAGACATCAAGAGGCGGCACAAAGGGTTAAATATGTGACCACAGAGAGGTCGAACGGGCCGGCTGGGCGCAGGTTTGAATCCCCTCCAAGTCCAGGAGGGGGCATGTCAAAGGTTGGACACACAGTGAACTGGATAATGTCAGCGAGGGCTCTCAAGTAGAGAAACAAATGTCAGTGTGTGTGTGTGTGTGTGTGTGTGTGTGTGTGTGTGTGTGTGTGTGTGTGTGTGTGTGTGTGTGTGTGTGTGTGTGTGTGTGTGTGTGTGTGCCCGTGCTGTGTTGCAGTATTTCCAGGCCGCTCTCTCTCTCTCTCTCTCTCTCTCTCTCTCTCTCTCTCTCTCTCTCTCTCTCTCTCTGTGACCTGCAGTGTGGTGTGATCTCTGTGAGGCTGCAGTGCTGCATTACAGCAGAGACGGGCTGCAGCCTCTCTGCAGTAATCTCAAGCATACACACACACACACACACACACACACACACACACACACACACACACACACACACACACACACACACACACACACACACACACACAGTCACAGTTTGGTTGTAGGTGGTTCTCTGGTGTTGTTGGGGGAGAAACGGGACCTTGGCCGTGATGCATTATTTGTTAAACTCTGCATTACACTGTGTAGCTATGGTTACCTGTGTGTGTGTGTGTGTGTGTGTGTGTGTGTGTATGTGTTGGGGGGGTGCAGACCTTGCAGGTGTAATGACTTACACAGGCCTAGAGGTTATAGATGAGTAGATAAATTAATTATACCACGCTAAATTATTAGATGATAAACATTACTTTCAGTTGCTCGAGGCAACAGCAGAGGATAGAGGTGTGTGTGTGTGTCTTTGTGTGTGTGTGTGTGTGTGTGTGTGTGTGTTTGTGTTTCTATAGCATATGCTGTGGATGTTTACGGTGATATGGAGATGAATACTGATGTTTCCTGTGACCTCTGTGACCTTTCCTCCTCCATAGGCGTGCAAAGAAATGAGACATTACAGAATGAAACAGGCTGAGTGCATGTGTGATGTCATGGTAACCGACCAATCACCACGGCAGCTGTGATGGTGTTGTAGGAAGTAGGGGTCGGGTTAGAAGAAGTGTGCATGAAGAAAAAGAAAATAGGCTCGTGGACGGGTCTCATGGTTCCATCTCGCAGCGTCGGCTTCATTGTTTTGTTTTACACTCCAGAGCGATCTCTGCTCTCATTGGTCAATATCACTGATGTGACGAACACATCGTAGAAGGCAGAGAGAGGAATCAAACATGCATCCTACGTCTGCTGGATCAGGCTTTAACCGTGTTTATAACGTGTAGTCTGACCTTCACATGAAAGTTATCACGTTAGGTCCCCAGCTTTGATTCTGAGCAGCTGTTTCCTGATTCTGCTCCCTTCTCTAAGTCCACCTTTACACAATGAATGTTGTCTAAATGCACGTCATCCTCTGACTGTAGCGTGCTGCGCTATTCATAAAGACTTAAATCTTGTTGAACTCACTGAAGTCAGAACAATGACTCTCAAACTCAGGGAGTGGGGTCATCGGAGGAGCAGCTAAATACAGCTTTTAGTCAGCTCAGGCTCTCGCATTAGAAGAACAGAAACTGAGTCATTATTCTGTGCTCTCAGATTTTAAAAACACACGACAAGTAGCTACAAAACATTTTCTAATGTGTCTTTCACTAAAGCACTAAAGGAGCAGCAGACACAACGTGCTCAAATACGTTTCTTGGTCATGAAAGTGTTCGATCACTTTTGTTCAGCAGCTTCAGGAGTTCAACGATCAGTCCTAGCTTTGTTTTTGTTTTGCTTGATGTAGCAGAGGATAGTGAGGGTGGAAAACTTGTGGATTTGATCTTTAAAGCTGGGGTTGGCAGTCTCAGAAAAATAGCATGAATTTGAATGTAGCATTTCCTCATGACTCCGTCTAACCCCTCCCCTCCTCCCTCAGAGCTCCTCCAAAACGACGCCCCCCCCCCCCCCACTCACATGCACGAGCGCCGCTGACTTGCGATCATATGATGGTGACTGATTCAAAACCGGTCCTCACCAAAACATTACCTGACACGACATCAGGAGAAAAGTTATAACACATATATAACACTGTAACAGCTCTACTGTTTGTGAAACATGTTCAGTGTAGATGTTCTTAATTCCTACAGTGTTGACGGTCAGTGAAGGCATCAGGAGAGGTGTAGAGTGTGTGAGCGGGAGAGAGGAGAGACAAGAGGAGAAGTTCTTCATTCAGTCAAACATTGATTGTTGCTTTGTTGGTTGTCGTGGTAACGGCCGACAGTGACCGGTTATTAAAGATCAACGTGTTCACCAATCGGCTCGTCATCACTACAGCGTCCGGACGGACGCTACAGTACATCTACATTTCTGTAGGACTTACTAAATGTCATTAATTCTTCTGCTTGTCAGAGCCCCCGTGGTGAGAGCTTTTTAGACTCTGATCCGGACTACAGTCCTGAGCAAAGACCCTCATCGGGTCAGAGGGGACAGGCCTGAGGTGGAGCGAGAGGGGCAGTCAGTAGAGTCAGGGGAAGCAGAGGCAGGAGACGGATATTCGGAGTGCACGCCGGGGAAATGTACGCTCTGCAGGAGGCGGGCAGAACGGCAGGACGGGATTTGAATGGTTTAAAATTTTGGCACTCAAAAACGGTGATTGGTTACTCCGGCTGTAGATAGCAGCTTTTCTTCCTTCTTTTTTAAGAACACATTATGTATTGATTACCATTAGGACATAAAGATCATTTTAACCAGTAGAACAAAAAGTGGATCTAAATCTGATTACCAACCCCAGCTTTAAGTAAGAATCTGATGACAAATAAAAGTGCAGATTAAATGTGAATACAGAGCGTCTTTGAGAGCTTGTGCAGCGATTACAGATCAGAGACCTTAAACGCTCCTTGAAAGCTGAAGAGGGAGATGTTAGCTTCATCGCATCCTGGTGGATCCTCTGCCTTTATTCACACGTGCACAAAACATAGAGGCTTTTTCAGGGTGAGCTGAACGCATTAATGGAGTTTATCCAGAACTTTCCAGAACCTGAGAACATCTTCACAAGAGAAGCAGGAAATATTCTGGAAAATGTACCACAACAAAATTACTGAGTCTGACATTGCACTCCGCCTCTGGGACTTTCTTCATCCTCCTGATAAGCTTCCCTGCTGTAGCTTTTCTGTTGTGACTGCTCATCCACCTCAATGAGTTCTACCTCCTCCATGTCATCAGTGATCATCACATGGGGAGGGAGCAGTTTACTCTGGTAATGACCTTCATGTCAAGGGACCAAAAGGGCGACGCATAACAGGATGAATAAAACATCTGGAGCTGAAAAAGGAGGAACATAGCGTCAATATATAAATGTAATCATGGCGAAGGTCTCTGCAGCCTCGTCCTCCATCTTCACAGCGTGCTCCTGTGAAGATGTCCTGCTGTAAGGGACGTGTGTGAACAGGAGTATCAGGGGTGCGTGTGTGAAAGAGGCTTATATCCCTGAAAGGACAGAGAGAGAGAGAGTGGGTGACGTCCGACGGTCAGACCCCCAGAACCAAAACCAGGCGTGTTGGAGTGTCCTTAATCTGCTGATAATCCAGCATCTAGTGTGAGAGAGATTTTAACACAAACACGATGACACACAGAGATTCAGTCCAGTTGTTTACTTTGAATCCTCTTTACTTTATAATGAATAATGTGAGGTGATGATGAAACCCTCAGTTTAAGTTTGAAGGCTCCTTCAGAGATCTGGAACACCCCGCTCGAGTTCCTCTTTCTTCTTTCTGTTGCAGAACGCTGCGATCCTCCCTGTTGTTATGAAAATGTTAGCGTGGTAATGGAGGAGGAGGGGGGTGACAGGAGGTCGTGACCCTCATTACACCACCTGCCAGATGGCCCAACAACACGCTGGGTGTGTTTTTCGTGGATGAACGCAGACAGGAGAACAAACTCTCAGATGAGACGGACAGACGTCAGATTTTTTTTTTCTCCACAGTTAAATGAAAAAGCAGATCGTTGTCTGTGGTTTACAATCCTCCAGAGTATCCTGCATTAGCTTGTGATCTGGTAGAATCAATGTTTGTCATTAGCTGATGATTTCCGCTGACACACGGCTCCGTGAGGAACAGGATGATGGACGAGCGCTCGCTGCTGCTCCGCGCTCACGTCTTCATTTTCTTTATTTTTAAGAGTAACGTTTCAAACTTCTGAGCTCCACCCGTTCAATACTGCCTTATAATCATCCTCCCTTTACCACAGGACACACACACACACACACACACACACACACACACACACACACACACACACACACACACGCTTTTATCACCGACCACCCGAGCTCATCAACCTCCTTCTGCCTCACTGCCCATCCTCTTCCTCCTCGTCCTCTCTTTCATTCCTCCCTGTCCTCAGGCACAGTGTGTGTGTGTGTGTGTGTGTGTGTGTGTGTGTGTGTGTGTGTGTATATAGGGGGGTGAGCTAAGTCAAGTTCCCCTGTTTGACCCCTCTGCTGTATCAGCTCTAGTCCTTCAGGCTAAACCCCCCTCTCAGTGCTGCTGGTGTTCAATGAGACCCTGACCGCTAGGTCCACCACAGTCCCTGTATCTCACCAGTTTCAGCGTCACAACCAGTGCGACTGTTTTCCTCTGGAGTGTTTGAACCTGCGGACAGAGATGCAGTGATCTGAAGGATCTGAAGGTGGAAGCGGTCTGCAGAGAGTTCGTTGAGTCGCTTTAAAATCTAGTAGGAGAGTGTTTTCCCTCTCCTGATGCTAATACTAACATACAAGATCAAACAGTGCCAGTATGAGTTAGGGATGGGACATGTTTTCGGATACTCGAATATTCGAGCAATTTGTCATCGTTTCCACCGAGGCCTTGTCGCAATACAGTATTCCCGCCAGACGGTGGCGATAGAGCGTCTTAAATCTGTTTGCTAACCGCATTTAGTAGCTAACAGATGAAGAAGAATGCTAACTGCATGAAATAGCAGAAGAAGAAGAAAAATATCAGCGACAGTCTCTGGAAATACGTGTGTGTAGAGGTGTGAGATTCAGAAACGGCACGCCAAACACGCCACGCTGCTGCGCCACAGAAACACTGACATAAAGGTCGACACAGACGCTACTAGCAGCACCTCGTCTCGACGCAGGTTAACGCAACTGACACACAAACGGACCGTTAACGGGACACGTGTGTCTTGGAGTGTTTACGTTTACTGTCTACACCTGCAGCACAACAAGTGTTGTGTTAGTCGCTGTTGTCTCAACTTGACGTTTCAAACCTGCTGTTGGAGATCTGGATCACAAATAATCACAAAATCGTGGCCCATGATTATTGACTAGTAAACTTTCCTTTTTGATAAAGCTTATAGTTAGAGCTGGATCAGGCTTGGACCAGCTTTTGTCATGCTGCTATAGGCCTAGACTGCCGGGGGAACTGGCACACTGACACACTGGGATCCTAGCTCACCCCCTTCCCCCCAGCCCCTTCATCACTTACTTTAACTCTGCCTCTCCCATTAAAGTTACTAACCATAGACCTTTCTGGAGTCCCTGAGCTCCCTTGTCTCGTAGATTCCTCTGAGCTGCCGTAGACGTCCTCCTGCTGCGGACGATCTGGACTCCAGCGGCAAGAGCTTCTACGACTCGTCTCATCACTATCACCTCTCTCTCTTACTCCCCTCTATCTGTCTTTCCAGACCCAACTCGGTCGAGGCATGATGGCTGTCTAACATGAGTCTGGTCCTGCTGGAGGTTTCTGCCTGTTAAAAGGAAGTTTTCCTCTCCACTGTAGCTAGCTAAATACTGTGATGTGCAATGCTCATGGTGGATTAAGGTGGGGTCAGACTGAGTCTTATCCTGTTTTGGTGTTGGGTCTCTGTTCATAATTTGACATAGAGTGGTCTAGACCTCCTCTGTTTGTAAAAGCGTCTTGAGATAACGTTTGTTGTGATTTGGCGCTATACAAATAAAGATTGATTGATTGATTGATTAATTGATAGTATTTTGGCTTGAAATGCACATCCCTAGTCTGAATTAACATTTTCAAAGCAGGCACAGGATTTACTTTGTGAAATGTTGCACAAGCAGCAGCAGCAGCAGCAGGTTCCTCAGCTGGTCGGGTATCTGCTGAATCTTGAAGGTCTGCAGGTTGGCGTCTTTTGAGCAGCATCTTTTCAAACCAAACCTCCTCCATGTGAGCCAGGATGATCCACATCCAGCAACTGAATCTAAACACGTAGACTCGAGTGGACGTTTTTCAGTTGTAAAGACCATTTTAACCCTTTATCTGCCACAATGAATAACTCTCAAGTAGGGAATAACTGGTGTTCATATTTTTAAGATGTTTTTGAATTCAGAAAGATCCCTGTTGTAACAATAGTCGTAATCTGAACAGAGTCAGCATGGCTCAACAATGTTCACAATGCCGCCTGTATGTAGACCAACTGCTGAGCTGGTAGTGAAGAGAGAGAGGGGGGGGGGGGGGGGGGGGGGGAGGGAGGGAGGGAGAGAGGGGGGGAGCAGGTCATCTCCTCCAGACCCTCTGAGGAGGAAGTCGGAGAGCTGGATCTAAAAATACAAACCCAGATCTCAGAGTCATACAGGCATGTTCAGCTCTGGAGGGCTGCCAACAGAGCTCATCACACACGCACACACACACACACACACGCACACACATGCAAGGCAGACAAAGACAACGCTGTAAGCAAAACTGGAACTAGAGAGGCAGGTGGGCGGGGCCGAGAGGAGGCGAGTGAAAGAGAGAGTGAGAGGAGGAGGGGCAGCGTGGAGGAGGATGAATTAAAGCCGGGGGGAGGGGAAGAAGAACAGTGGAGGGAGGACTGAACACAGAGCGCCTGCAGGAGAACCAATGATCAGTTATTAGTAATAAAGAGAGAGAGAGAGAGAAAGTGAAGATGTAGTGATGGAAACAAAAAGATAAGAAGAGGGTGAAGACAGAGAGAGACAGGGAACAGCTTTGTGATGATGCCCTGGCTCCAGTCCAAGGCTGAAATCCCATCCGGGCGATGATGTCATCATATGTAAATGGTCCTGATTATTCATTAAAACTCGGATCGGCACGGCGGCGCAGCCAATTACACGCCAGGATGTGACAATGACTCCGTGCTGCGTGTGATCTGTGACGGGGTGTGAGAGTGGGACCTGAAAAATGGAAGACGAGCCGACAGTCAACGAGCTGGAAGGAGAGAAATATTTGATTTATGGGCAGAAAGAAATCTGCAGAGATAAAAATATTCAGTGATTTCTGTCAGTCGATCAACTGATCAATCAGTGCAGCTGTGATTGTGGTGATACATGCAGATTAAAACATGGTGAGGATGAGCAGGAGATGTGCAACATATCTTAGTTTCTGCATTATTATAATATTTATTAAAGACAACCTTAGAAAAGGAAATTAACTCCACTGACTTATGATACTGTACAGAAGACAACGCCTGTCATTTAAAATGTCTGTGTGACATCCAGCCAACGCTAGACCGTCTCTCTCGTGTTTCGATCCATCCTTTAAGTTTTGGTCACATGACAGAAACAGGAAGTAGCTCATCTTGTCCCACTCTCCCCTCACTTAGGTTCCAACCTCTGTAACCTCAGTTATTGTACACATCATTCTGCTTTCTGTGAGCTCTCATCATGCTGTTGAGTTTTTTGATTAGTTATTTGAAGTTACAAAGATGATTGATTGACAGCTCTGAGGACCAATGAGGCTCCTGCAGCGCTGTGTGCACCGGATCATCAGAGTAGAATCACTGAACTTTCCACAACCGTGTCTGCTTCAAACCCACCCAGGAACCTGAGGGAGCGGCTGGATCACAGAAACACAGACAAATGCCAACGACTATTGAATAGTATTTTGGCTTGAAATGCCCATCCCTAGTAGAAGGGTGTGACATCCAGTGGCTCCACTTGCAGGACTGCTTCTGAGCATGCCTCAACTCCACGTATGCAAAATGTCAGCTCCCATCAAGGCGGTGTTTTGGCTGCATATCTCAGAATTTGAGGAGATGAAGGCACGTTGTCCATTTTATACCTCCTGCAGTTGCCGGGACTTTGTAAGCATCCACTGAAGGATTGGACAGTGATGTCACCATCTTTGTTAAGTAGATCGCCTGGCATCATCATCATCATCTACAGATCTTTCTTAAATTTATATTTTTGGGCATTTTGGCCTTTAATGGAGAGGACAGCTGAAGAGAGACAGGAAGTGTGGGGAGAAGAGAGCGAGGGAAGACATGCTGTAAATGATCAAGGCTGGAAGTGGAACCTGTGACCGCCGTGACAAGGACTATAGCCTTTGCATACGGGGCACGCTAAGAACGCTAGGCCACTGGTGCCCCAATCTACTGATCCTTTAGAGTCAAGCCTTCGCTGTGCTTCTAGTCTGCTGTGTGAAAATGTGACGTGTGTGGACACTACTGTCTCACATGATCAATAAAACAACTGAGCTACTGAGAAGCTTTGATTGTACCACGAGAAATGACATCAGTATAATGAGGAATGGTGCATGCCCTCCAATCACACCTTGTGACTTCTACCTCGATGTTTGGATAACCTACAGTTTGGTACGGTTGCACTTCCTGCTCTCGACTCTATTATCCGTCTCAGAGTTAAATTAATCACGCCGCGAAAACACGGGTGGTGTTTTTCTTGAATGTGTTTCTCTGAGTGTCTCTGGTGCCCATCTGTCTGCAGCCTCGTCCTCTCTCTGCCAGCTGCTGTCTGCTTTCACTGCAGCCACAATCACTGTTATCCAGAAGAGACGGCTCCTTGTGGCTCATTGATGCTCCTTGATGGGAGGTCAGCGCTAATTGGCCGGCGTCCTATCTGTCACACAATGTGGGCCTTTTACATGAAAGCTGAGCCGTGGCTGTTTGGTTTTAATTCACACAAAGGGAGGCTCTTTAAAGTACTCCAGGGCCTCAAGTAGTCTGATCCAGAGCGCTTTTGTTCACTCTGATGATCTCTCACATCTCAGTCATCTCCGAGCAGGAGGAGAGGGAGCGGACAGGAGGGTTTCCACTGTCCAACACGTCTTTAAATGAGAGAAGCATTAAAAGAGCAACTACAGCTTTTATTTTAGATCCTTTTAAACGGGGTTATGCAACAAGCCATCCTCTGTGTGCTTTTTGCAGCCAGCTTAGCATGCTGATTATGTGTTTTGCAGTTATGAAAGACAGTCCCAGCATTGGATCTGATAGGTTTCTATTCTAGTCAATGTGTTAACTTCCACTGGATCCGCTTCGTTGTGATCCAGCTGCGTCTCTGATCCGGCAGGTCGGAGCCCTCCGGATCAGATACACAAGACTTCTATTGTTGCCGGATGCCGGAGCACGACGCATCAATCTCACCAGAGCAGATGGAGCGGGACAGGAAGTCAGGTTTCACCAAAACAAAATGAAAACATCCAGTTAATTTTCAGAATAAAACACTCTGTGTTATCACCAGATCGTATTTCACTTAACTACAACAACAAACCAAAGTCATGATGAGCGGAGCCAGGCCTGGAGTCAACAGGTCAGAGGTTTTCAGAGGACCAGAGAGACAACATGGATGAGGAGAGGAGGAGGAGGAGGAGAATCCTTGATTCAGTGATTGCTGCGGGGAAAACCTCGGTCACATGACTCCAGCTGTCCGGCGGTCCTTCTCAAACACAACCGGTGGGTGTTGATGGACGAGAGAGCACGGACCTGGACCGCAGCGGATCTGGTGGAAGTCTGATGTTTCCGATCACGTCAGAGCATAGCCAGACTTGTTTTTGATTACAACATCACTGAAAGAATAACACAACCGAGGGTCTACACTTCAATTTCCTAATCTTAATCCTTTAAAGACTCTAGAGGAAGATGTTTGTCCAACATCTAACTTTCAAGAAGTCACAAAAGGAAATGTGCCGCTTTCAAGTGCAAAGAAAGCTTAAAAACAACTGAAATATTTGGTTCTAACACAAGTCCCGCCCCTGAATCATAGACTAGAATTTGAGGCCCATCAGATTTTAAGGAGGGTCCATGCAACCCCTCTCTATCCGCCCCTGCATCACACCCTTTAAAGCTAGTTTTGTTGGTTTTGAAAGAAGTAGAAGTTGTTTTATATCATCAATAATAAATGAGCCGGACTGACTGAACAAGAATGATGATGTGTTGAATTATCGGCCTCCGGTCACGGCTGTGTGGTCGGGGAATCGAAGCTTAATGTTTAGATTTTGAAACATGTTGTGTAAGAGAGCCAGAGGCAGCGTAGGGGAGTCAGGACGTGTTGGAAACAGAGTATTAGATTGTTTGGGACTTATTTATCACAAGGTGAAAACATAGATTAACACCGTCTTTATCCTTTTATGTGTTGAGGATGAAATGTGAATGTCCTGCGGCCTCTCTAAACTCCGCTGCTGTTTGTCCTGTTGTGACCCCTCGCTCTCACCCCGGAGGCTTATGTCTCTGCCTTCTCAGCTCTGCGGTGGACAGTCACGCTCCGCCACGTCTTCCACATTTTTAAGGCTCGGAGCTCGGGGAAGAAGCGCCCAGAGAGAGATGGATGAAGGGGAAAGATAGAGGAGGGAGAGGACTGCAGACGCTGACGGTTGCAGATTGATACAGAGAGAGAGAGAGAGAGAGACACGGTGGGTTGAAGACGGAGGGACTGATATATTCTTCAGGGTGGGGTCAGGACCAGAGGGCGATGGATGTGAGGATGAAATGGTGACTCTCTGTTTGAGGGATGAGAGCCGCCTGCCTCAGACCTGATGAAAGATTGAAACCATCTGAACATCCAGAGAGACGTCCCCGCCTATAGATTTGTCACCTTGTTTGAAATATTAAGTACAGAGGGCCAGTCGTGGAGTAACTAACCTACACTTCCTCAGCTCAGAGCGGCCTGGAGCCTTTTAAAACGGGATTAGATTTGGATGGCTGCTTGTTGGAGCTGTTTTCGCTCCTTTTGTTGCAGCTCCCAGGCTCGCCTCTTTTTTCTTCTCCTCCTTCAGGAATATTTCTGAAAATAGACGGCCTGCGGGCATCATAAAAGCTGGACATGATAAAGAGTGTGCATGTGTTTCCACAAAGTCAAGTCCTCCTTGCACAGAGCTAACAGCTACGTCTGTGTCGGGCTGGAAATTCTGGATTTATGGTAAAGAGACCAAAGATGGTGGAACAGAAGCATCTCTTATGGACTGAGGGTGATTTCACAGAACAGTACGACACGTGCTCGGTTATAAAAGCTTTGTTAAAGAGCTTCCTGTGCACAAAGCTTCATTATCACATCGTCACATGCAGGAGCCCAAATGTTTGTTTTATCATCTCTGCGTTAGACCCTGATCGGGATGTGAATCTGCTGAGTCTTGTACAGTAACCCCAAGATTGTCTGTGGAGATCAGGGTTCATTTCGTTAACGAGAATTATGACGATAAATGTTCGTCAACGACTCGTTTTTTCATGACGAAAACAAGACTATGACGAGTTAAAGTGCTTCACTGATAATAAAAACTCTGACAAACTTATGTTTTGATTTTGTTGACGAGAAGAAAACTTTAGAGTTGGACCGTCGGACATTCAGAATCCATGTTTCCCCCTGTGCTGTGCGTCTTTAAAGATGGCGTGATGACTTCCTGTGACAGGCTGAGTTATTATCTGAGGGGCTCAGTGTAAGCTTGGTCTCTACCTGCAGCAGGTGAGCTTTATGAACCAGAAAGGAAACACAAAGGAAGAGGAAACATGGAAGAACAAAGAGAGACAGAAAGACAAAGGAAAAAGGGAAAGAAAGAAGACAAAAGAAAGAAGGAAAGAAAGAAAGAAAGAAAGGAAAAAGAGAAAGAAGGAAATAAGAAAAAAAGAAGGAAATAAAGAAAGAAGAAAGAAAGAAAGAAAAAATGAAAGAAAGAAGGAAAGAGAAAGAAAGAAAGAAGGGAAGAAAGAAAGAAGGAAAGAAGAAAGAAAGAAAGAAAGAAGGAAAGAAAGTAAGAAAAAATGAAAGAAAGAAGGAAAGAGAAAGAAAGAAAGAAGGGAAGAAAGAAAGAAAGAACAAAATAAAGAAGTAAAGAAAGAAAGAAAGGAAGAAAGAAAGAAAGAACAAAAGAAAGAAGGAAAGAAAGAAGGGAAGAAAGAAAGAAAGAAAGGAAGAAAGAAAGAACAAAAGAAGGGAAGAAAGAAAGAAGGAAAGAAAGAAAGAAAGAAAAAATGAAAGAAAGAAGGAAAGAGAAAGAAGGGAAGAAAGAAAGAAAGAGAGAAAGAAGTACCGGTTACCGTAAAAAGCTCGGTGTCTACAGCTTGATTTAATCCAGTTTGGTGAAACATCAGACACATTCAGTAAGTTTGATCAACTCCTCGTCATCAAAGATGAAGATGTATTTCAGAGTGCCGTGAACTGACTGTCTGTCCAGTGCGCCTGTAAATGGTAAATGGACTTGTACTTATATAGCGCTTTTCTTGACCCATTGAGCCAAAGGATAAATTATTTAACTTAAGATATTACACAAAGTGTTAAAGGAGTGTTGATGATTTGAACTCTTGGTATAACCCTGATACCGATATCTGATCCACTACATGAATTATTTAAAGAGTGAAGAATTTTCAGCAAAAATCAAAGACTAAAGTGTTTTGAGTTTTCGTCGACTAAAACTCTAAAGGGCTGAAAATACTAAAAAGTGACTAAAGCTAACAGACATGTTCGTCTAAAGACTAAGACTAAATCTAAAATAGTTGCAAAGATTAACACTGATGGAGATATTCCTCTTCCTCTTTGGAGTGTTGTTGTTTTTAGTCGTCGTGGTGATAGGAAACTATTTCAGAGTCTGTACATTCCTCCAAACACAGACTGCAGCCGTATATGTGCTCATGTGATCATGCACGGCTTTAGATGTTTATCCTGCTAACATAAGCGTGTTGCAGTGGGTCAGCAGCAGCTCACACACACTCAGACTTACACACTCTCACACATAATAGGATTTGTGTGTCTCATTGAGCAGCGCTCAGGCTTCCTGCCGGCTGCCATTCACTCTGTCAGAGCGAGAGGATGTGTGTGTGTTTGGCTCTGGCGCAGGCTGACTGCATGAAAATGCGTCTGGTTGTTTACATTTATTTTCAGTGTAACAGGTTTATAATCCGGCTGTCAGCTGTCGCATTAGCTGAATTCTGGGACGTTTATGGCTCTTCAGCTGAGTTTAAGTTTTATGGGTTTAGATGTAATGACTTCTCGTCCACCATGTGTCATAAAGAGCTCAGACCAACACAACACGAGAATGTGGTGATTCGTTTCCGCTCTGTGGTTAAGGTTTGACATCTCAGAGAGTTCAACACTGAGGGATCAAATCCAGGAAGTTCAGGCCTCCTTCAGATCTGCTCTCTTGAAAATATTGAGTTCAAAAATCTGCATTCAATCTAAATTAGACAGAGTGAAATGTAAACAAAGAGATGTCGTGATTGTGATTTCGTCTGAGCAACATTAGTGACCTGACCGTCGTCTTTCCCTGTATTACTCAGCATGTATGTTGTGTGTGTGTGTGTGTGTTCGTGTGTGTACTCGGTCATCCCCGCTGCTCCGTCCTCTCTGATGGCAGTGATTTAGGAGCAGCCATTAGAGGCAAAGCGACACTAATCCATCTGACGGACCGGAGTGATAAAAGTTTCATTAAACCATCGATCAGACGCCGCGACCGCTCGGCGGAGAGGACACGGTCAGCATGTTGCCGCGCTGGAGACGCCGGCTAATGCTCGGGTATCAAGCTAACGACCTTAATCTGGTGTCAGGGGGAGTTCTGAAGAGGACGGAGGACGGTCTGAGAGTCTTTCTCTGACCAAGGTCGCCAATTCACCAAACTCACACGTGATGGGAAAGACTAAGACGGCTATACTTCAACATATCAGCATCTAAGAAACAACAAAACGCAAATATTTAAATTTGAGAAGGTTAAAAACCACAGAAGAAGAACTGTTCATCCCTAGATAGTGGTTGTTTTGGCTCATGGAGAGTCACGTGTAGTTGTGTGTTTCTCTTGTTTTCAGTTGTTTATCAACCTTGAAGCAGTTAAACGATGACTCATAGATGTCCCGTTGCATCATGTGGCGCTCCTGTATCATCATGTAAACAAACCACTCTGCTGGAGACGCTCGAGGTGGGAGAGTGTTTCCTAACTTCTTACTTTGCACTTTATTGATTGACAAATGGGACGCTCTTTGGTGTTAGCTTAAGTCAAGTTGCAAAACTTCAGTCGCAGCTTGCACACTCCGATAGGAAACAGTGTTATCAAGCTGATTTTGTCGCTGATGCTGGTTTGCATCCTGTAGGACACGGTGTAAGGCTTGAATATAGAGATTAAAATCATGAACTCATAAGAAAAACATTGCTGTAATCTGATTTTGCAACTTGTAGAGTCGCCCCCTGCTGGCCGTTAGAGAGAATGCAGGTTTAAGGTGCTTTCTAATGTTGTGAGCTACTTGTCCACACAAGAAAATGTTGTTTTGGATGTAAACATCTGTACTGCCGTCATCAATCATCCACAGAGGAGTCTGATTTGATTCATTCTGGACTGATAAAGGAGTTAAAGGACGGTAAACCAACGCGCCGTGTGAAGGTCGCTCTGCTCCGCGGCGTTACAGCCGACAGGAAACTGCTGACAGAGCGGGAGGAAGTAGGAAGAACCTAATTGGCAGTTAGGCGCCTGCAGGCTTCTGTTGAGATGAGTTTACCTCCCCGGTGAGTTTTTTCATCTGCTCACAGCTGGATGCTCTCACTGCAGATATGTCAGAACACACTGTAAGGCTGACGTGTTCTCACACGCTGCAGCAGAAGTGCTTTAAAATGTGTTCCAGGACAATAACATGTTTAAAAATGTAAACAGTAACCTAGTCCAAGAATCACCATCTTACAGTAACAGTACTTTAATGCTCAACTTTAGATGAGTTCCTTAAAGGTAGTTGCAGTATTTTTAAAGTTCAGACCTTTGTTTTCATACTCTGGGTTATAAAAACATTAAAGTTTTTGAAGTGCTCCAGTAAATCTCTGCAGCCAGCAGCCATGAAACCGACTGTTGGAGGTTTGATATCATCCCTGCAGGTCAATGCATCCAGTCAAAGTGCGTCCACTAAAACTTCTTGTTTCACCACCGACAGGCTCGGATAAGTTACAGAAAGGACCCCTGCAGACACAGACCTCTTATTTATATAAGATCCTTTCCTTTTCCAGAATCAGCCGTTACATCACTCTCTTAAAAGCCATCAGACTCCACTTACAGAAACAGAACATTTGTTCTGCAGAGTGCAGGACAGTCTCGTCTTCACTGACCTTCATCGGTTAGTTGTTGTTTTTCCAGCAGTGTTACAAAACATAAAATAACACATCATAACGAAACACATACAGATTTTAAAGTCAAAGAAGAAGAAGTCAGTTCCCTTTATAGTGACAGGTCTGTCCACACTTTGGATAACAACTCTCTGAAACAGCTTTCACAGAGCTTTGAATGTATCTTCATCAACTTCACTTTGTCTGAGTGAGACCAAACCTTTGAGTCAGCTGTATATTTTAACAGCAGGACATGTTTGACTGTCATAGGGGATGTAACCAAGCTGCAACCTCCAGTCTTAAAATATGAAGCCCATGCGGAAGTGCTAAAAACTGAAGTTCATCAGGTGTCCACTAGAGGCAGAAACCACATACACACCCATTCAAAAAGACAATCCTTACAGCAGAAATGAACATGTTTACAGCCTGGTTCAAAAAACACACTAAATTTATAATAATTCAAGATATTAAACTGACAAGTGTTGCCCAAATAAGGACATGCCTGACCTGATTGACAGGCGGCACCCTGTAGCTGTTAGCGAGGAGGCTTAAGGCTTTACCTCACACTAGATCAACATGAGGTAGGGTGAGTTAAGCATTTCCAATATCAAGATCGACTTCAAAACAGAGCTTCAGGAACAGAGGGGTGACGTCACGTAGACTACGTCCCTTTATTATACAGGATATGGATGTAACAGTACCTCAGGGGGAAAATTTGTACTCCAATGAGACGATTCAAATTGTTGAGATGAAAACTACTTCTGGCATTTGTGTTTCAAGAAGTGTTTCCAAACCTGTTGATTTACCATTAACCTGTTTTTATTTACCATCTCGCTGAAATACCTTTGGTGCTCTTTGAAAATAAAAACAGTTTTAATCTAACCAGAGAATAAAGTGGACACAAGGCAGTGAAGAGGCAAATTAAAAGCATCACACATGGGGTGAAGACGGCAGCTTAAGCCAGCTGTATGTGTGCCCCATGTACAGAGGCTACAGTCCTCGTCACAGCAGTCGCAAATTCTTCCCCGGCCTCGACTGCACGTCCTCCCCCGCTCTCTACTCCCCCTATTTCCTGTCTCTCTTCAGCTGAACTATCAAATAAAGGCAAAAAAAGCCAAAAATATAACTTTAACAGAATCACAAATATCAGCTCTGTGAGGTAATCTCTTCTTTAAAGCTGCAAAATAAACTGGATCACTCACAGGTTTGAAATAATGTGAACAAACGGTATCATGAACCCAGCATCCTGAATCCCATCATGCTGTGAGGTGAGTGTATCTTACTGTTAATGTGGGAGGGTTGTTTGAGACACTTCCTGTGGTACTTTTATGAATTGAACGCACAGAGAGAGAAATCGATTCTTGTTGAGCCACCACAGAAGAATTACCTCGAAGTATCCTTTACAGTATTTCATTTAAAGCTCCTTTGTCTGCTCTCAGATCTTCACGCTCTGTTCCAGTCCTCATCATTACCATAGCCGCCCTCCGGGCCGAGCAGCCGAGCAGCCGAGCAGCCGTCCTGCAGTCTCACATCTGTAATGAATAAATGATAACAGAGCCGTTTCCCCGGAGCTGCTGCTGCTGCTGCGTCCTGCATGCGCCTCTGATTTACAGCCTTCACGCTGACGCTGAGCCACTTTATACCGCTGTCCTGTTTATTGTTGTTTTAATCTTTAATCTCCGCTCTGCACAGATGTAGTATTCAAACCGGCCCACATATTAGCAGACAGATATTCGTCACGGCGCCCTCTCCTGCGGTTTTAGGGCTCTGAGAGACGTCGGCGCTGCGGGCTGCAATAAAAGAGATTTTCTGCCTGAGATGTTCAATAAAATGATCTCATTTAAAACAGCTCGCTTTCAAATGAGATCAATAAATGACCCTTTATTAGACTGAGACTGGACTGGGAATGTAGTTACCAAAGAGGGATGTGAATGTTGTTTTAATGATTTTGAAATATATGGACGAGAGAGTCTAACGTTTCAGTCGAGGCGGGCGGGGAGAGAGTCGAGCTCCTCCACAGAAATCAGAGGGAACGTGACTTTAAACAGGTTTTACTCTGACTGTTAGTGTCTGCAGGAAGGATGAATGCTTACCTTACAAACAATCGCTCCTGTCAGCTCCATCGTCGGTGTAAGGCGGTCACAAACTCAGTCTGACCTGTTCCTCTTAAAAAAGCTCTAGATTTAAAGATCTGGAGGCTCTTTTTTGGATGTTAGGTTCCCTCATACTTTGAATTATCAGTCAGTAGTCTTTGCACTTGCACATGCCTGACGTTCAATGCGTTTACATCATCAGTAACCAATCAGAGCGCCCCAGAAAGAAGCAGCAGACCCCACGGAGAGCAAACATGGAGGAGCTGCTGTCAGTGTGTCCTCAAGATTTTATCAATGTCAATGTCATTGTTGATTCTGCTTATCAATCCAAGTCCTTATCAATTCTCCTAATGATTCCTGAGTATTTTTTTAAAGGGGTAAAAAAGTAGTTCTACACAGTCTTCAGCACCAAAAGGAACCATTCTAATTTTTCCAAAATGACATCTGCACAAGACTGAACATCAACATATTCAACATACTGAACAATAGGTTGACCTCATTCTCGGCTGTGTGAGTCCGGACGTGGACCCTTGATCCTGGAGGAAAAGACTTTGAATTTGGAGAGGAGAAACGCTTTTCCTCCGGGGGTCATCGCAGAGGTATTTTACCCGCTCTCTGTGCCTCATTTTCGGCTGCGTGAGCCTGAGGGAAAGCGTCCCGACTCCGAAAGGGTCGGGAGGTACCGTGACGTGACGTGACGTCGCGCTGGGAAATGAATCGTTAAGAAGAATCGATAACATTTGAGGCGTATCCGGTTTTCGACTCCCATCCCTAGTCCTCACTGAAAGAGATGATGATCTGGTGGAAGTTTGAAGCAGGCTTCTCTTAAATCTCCACCACATCATGATGGGAAGTAACCTCAACCGGAGTCTACTTGTAGTCCTGTAAACGGCGTCAATGCATGATCTATGTCTGCAGAATCTTTAAGTCTGCATCATAAGAAAGACTTGCACTTTGTAGGTTTTTTATGCAGCTCTTAACAGCATATAAAATATCTGTGAGTACAAAGAGTGATACAGCTAGATATGATTAATGGCTTCCTGTGAGAGCCAATCAAAATGCATGTAGACCTTGCATGTAGACCGCCCTTTGATGGAACTATTAACATCCCCTCAGGGTCTCAGATACTCGATCCTCGTCCCAGCGGCTCAGCTTTGACTTCATCCCTGAGATCTTTGCTGCATGGAAGCAGTTTGAGGTTCTGAAAGGACTTGGAGCAAATATTGAATCCTTTCTTTGTGTTTAGAAGCAGGAAAGTGAACGATTCACAATCTCAGTATCACAAAATCTCTCTTGTATTTCCTCCACTCACAAACTGACACAAAGAAGAGTTTGAGTAGATTGAATGTTGATCTGAATCTCGTGCACCCTCCGCTGCCTGTGTGTTCGGGCTGAAGGTGTGTGTCTGTTGGATCGTGGCTGCAGGCTGTTGGCTCTCGCAGCAGGATGGGGACTGCAGCAGTCTGTGTGCGGAGGAGGCCTTGTTGCTCCCAGCTAGAGCTCACCCCTTGATCATCCCCCCCGGAGAGTTAAAAGAGAGCCAAACAGGAACACCAGCGCTGCTGTAGTTCTCCACTAGCTTCTGCACCTTCATCTATTTCCCCCTCCTCTGTTCTTCCAGGGACAGAGGTGGACGCTGATGTAATGTCTTGACGTCAGCGGTGAGTTAGTGGTGTTCGAAACGAGCTGTCAGTTCGTTTCATGTTCGCAGACGGCGTACAGACTCATTATACCCGTGTTTGGGTCTGTGCGGGCTGCAGTCTGAGTGACAGCCGCAGCAGTTACCAAAGCACCTGAAGAGGCCGGAATGAATCAGCTCCTGAAAGAAGTCTATTTTTAAACCCGTCCCCCTGAAACTCCCCACAGTGTTGGTTCACGCTGGAGTCATGCTATTAAGACTCCGGCTCAGCAGGCAGACAGTTTGCTAACAAACCTGAAGATGCTCTGGTTTCAAACCTCAGTCCACTCACAGTCTGTCTCTGATGGGTTTTCAACTCATGGAGCGTCTGGTCCCACGTAGGTCCCACCTCCTCTGTTTGTGTTCTTTGAGAGGGATAGAAAGTCACGCAGGTTCAGAACATCGATCAAAGGGTTTGTTTTGTTTTGTATAAGTGACACAATGAGGATATGAGTCTTCTTCCATGAGCAGAGCACTTTGCAGCATTTAGCAAGTTACAGTGACAAGGACAAACTTCCTTTAACAGGCAGAAACCTCCAGCAGGACCAGACTCATGTTAGACACACATCTGCTGAGACCTGAATGAGTAATGAGTAAACAAAACAACAGAGAAGTGTTTCCAGGATCACTCACAGTAACAAATATAAACGTCTTTCATGCAAACATTTTCCAGAGTTACCCGTTCACATACGTCCCTCACAGCGGGACACTGTCCCTGCTGGAGGAGGGAGGGCGTGTAGTGTTCATAACACATCTGAGATGCCGGATGAAGCAACAAGTCCAACGCTATGAAGACAGTTTTTACCTTCATATGAATCAATAATCAATCTTTATTTGTGCAGTGCTGATTTATAAGAAATGAGAGAAAGAGAGGTCTAAACTGTATCAGGGTTCCCACGCGTCCTGGAAAACCTGGAAAACCTGGAAAACAGTTGACCAGTTTTCCAGTCCTGGAAAACACCTGGACAATGGGAGAAAAAGTAAAATGTCCTTGAAAATTATTCCAACATGACTGTGTGCAACCTGGCAAGGTTAAAAAAACACATCCCCATTCAACATTTGTGGCCATTTTTGTCATTCAGTTCTATTTAGGTCACTTTATGCACTGATCCTCTGATTATTATTATTTATTTATTTCAGTGAGTCAGCTTCCAGATTCCTTTGCTGGCTCTTTTGTTTTTTACTTAGCTAATTTAATATTTTCTGAGAAAAGAGAAAGCTGAGATGAGAGTTGCCCATCATTGTTAATTAGTTGCACTAATAAAGTGCTTTTCATCTGCGGTTGCATTATTCTATAATCAATTTGCCATCATTTTAAAGCATGTAAGAGATGAGTTCATGGATAGCCATATACTACACGTCCTTCAATGTAGACTTCCACTGAGAGGAACATATTAGACTATTTAGGAACTAAATTAGGAACTCAATTTAGACTGTCATACCAGCTTGATCATCACTGAAAATGTCCTTGAAATGTCCTGGAAAATGATCTCTGGAAAAGAGTGGGAACCCTGATTATGCATGTATGAATTCGACAGAGTTGGAGGTTTTCACACCAACAAGAGTGGAAAACACAAACTGACATACCGTCTACTTCCTGACATCGGTTGTGGAAGTTTCAGGAGCACCATGCATGTGTGAAAAGAGCTGCCATGTGAAGTGTTACATTTAGCATGTAAGCTTTGTATAACCTTAAGTATGAATTAGGCATGGGCAATGATTTTCAAATATTCGTTCACTTTGTAAAAATCAAAGAGTTACTTTGAATATTTTCTCATTTCAAAAGTCAAATTTTTCATCGTTTTTAACGGTGCCTGGTTGTTATACGGTATTCCCGCCAGATGGTGGCTACAGGGCGTCTTAAAGCTGTTTGCTAACCGTATTAGCAAACAGAGGAAGAAGAATGCTAACTGCGTTAAATAGCAAAAGAAGAAGAAAACATTCGCGGTCGCTGTGATTTTCCTTGTTCTGAATCTCTGTGATCCGTTTCTGTGATTGTTTGAATAATCGTTGAATAGATGCCAATGATTATGGAATAGTGTTTTGACTTGAAATCCCCATCCATAGTATGACTGTGAGTATTCAACCTAACAAACCTGCGTTTACAGCGTTAACCCTTCGTCAGCTGTGGAGCTTTGCAGGTTTCAAACTGAGGCTTGAGGGATTTTAACCCGTCTTGATCCGGAGCAGAGGAACGCTGACTTATGTGCAACACTAATAGTTGATTTTCTGAGAGCGCTGTGAGACCTCTGAACCACTAAAAGCAGACCGAATTGAAACTTAGTGTGAGATCTTTCCCTCCTAACACTCACCTGTCTGTGTTCAAAGTGAAGGTTGTTTCTCTCTGCGTGTGATACCTGACGATACAACCCGTTCCAGACAGACGGATCAATCCCAGACTCGTTTCTCCTGCAGTTCTGCCTCTGAGCCAGGATTACCGTGTGCAGGAGCCCACCTCAGGGGGGACATATATTCTCTGACTGTATGTGGCGGGGGGCAGGGGGGGCCAGATACGGAGGCCGGAGTGGAGGATCTTTTGTTTGTCAGGGGATTTAGTTTGGTTTCCACCTATGTGTGAAAAAGATTGAAGCCCCCAGATCCCCCCCCCCCCACACACACACACACCCCTGTCTGCTTCCACCCGTCGTTCCAGTTGTGGTCGGATATAGAGCAATGACAGCTTAACCCGCTACCCCCCCTGCACCACCATAACTCCTCACCACCACCGCACACAGATGCAGCAGCTCCTAAACCCCCTAAACCCCCAGTCTCATCCACCCCCTCTCATCACTCTGCGGATGAACTCGTGCTCCACTTTTCCATCACTTCACGCACACACTGAGGGGAATCCCTTTGTGTCTGTTGTGAAAGTGCGTTATATATCGACACACGCTGAGAGGAGCGGAGGGACTTATCTTCTCCAACGCGACAAATATGATGAAGGGACCAAAATATCGCACATTTTGGAGGCTCAGAGGCAATTTCATCCCTCTGAAGACAAAGAGAATCGCTCCGGCGTTGGGCCCCTCTTTATTTTTAAAGCATATTGATGAGAATGAAAGACTCCACTTTTAGCTCACAAGCTAAAAAGGGGATTAACAGTGGATGGGGCCGTGTCCCAGTTCTGTACAGATGAACGTTATATCAGTGTGAGGAAGTCTAGATGTGTCAGTGAAGGACTGATGATCGGCTCCACTGACCGATGAGAAACATCAACGCTGCAAACACACAGGCGGACCGTCTGACCGTTTATCAAACATGTCGGCACAGAGAGAGATCCATGCTTCGAACGCTGATATTCAAATTTAAAGGTGACTCATTCCTGTGGCTTCAGAGCTCTGGTAGTTTAAGGGTTAAGTGATGCTCAGCTGTAGACGGCCTGTGAGCAGCAGCGGCAGCAGCAGCGGTCGTGGTGTGCGGAGGCCTTTGATTGCAGCAGAGAGTCGTGCAGAGGTTCTGGCCTCAGCCCACAGAGACTCACAGCTCCGCTCTGCAGCATCACATAACACACACTGAGACACACGGACAGGTGAGCCAGATACACCTCACCTGATGGAGCTTTTAAAAAGATTAGAGCAAGACTGCAAAGACACGAGGATGAGCATGAAGTCCTGGATTCCTGCTCAGGTTGTTTTTTTATTGCAGGCCGCTGACAGTGCAATATATTTTTAAATGTCATTGTATTTGATCTTCCTGTAGAAAGAAACAATCAAAAGGACATTTGCATCATTTATGGGTGCTTAAAAAAATGATCCTATAGATCCAGAAATCATCTGTCAGTCTGAGGAAGCAGTTTTTGAGTTCTTCAGGGTGTTTAGGGGGTAGGAAAAGGAAGAGAGACTCTGCTGTAATTCAATATTCAAACCCAGACTGTGACAAAGAACCTGATAAACTTGCACAAAGAATAAACAAGAATGTCTCAGGTTATTTTTGTTCCTTATCACTGAGCTCAGAGATGAACAAACCTCTCATATATGTGATGTTCAATATCACGTTCCTCTCCCGCTCAGGCTGACAGCATAAATAAAAAACAGCATATTGCTTTGACTTCATATCGGGTGCTGCAGGTATCTGTGGTAACATCAGTGACAGGTGTGGCATGAAACAAAATGTGTGCTTAAACATCATCAATAAGTAACGCAGAGTGCTTCACCTGAGACTTCAGGTGTACGCGAGTGGAAGGAGGATATGAGAGAGAGGAGGTTCATCTGAGGAGAGACGGCAGCTGACTGAAGTCTGACTCTGTGAGGGACCACGAGGTGGATCAGGGGGAGGACTGCACTGAGTCTGGATTGAGTCCATGCAGCAGTGTTTGTAGTAGTAGTTGTTTAGGCTGTGGAGCTGTCCGTGGTGCTGAACCTGCACAGACTACAGTTAAGGCTGATTTATACTTCAGCGTCTCCCCTACGCAGCAGGGGCTGACGCGGACATGAGCACCACATACTTGTGCGTCGATGTGTCCGTGTCGCGCAGCAATTCTCCTCCTAAACACTAGAGGGCAGTGTGGTCTCTCTGATAGCCGGTCGCCTCCTTCCGGCCCCGCTACGATCTCTGTTTACTTCTCCACAGAGATTCAGAGCGTGTTCTGTTAATCTACAGCTGATACATGTTGCTGTTTATCATACAGACATGATTACATGAAGAATAGAGAGGAGGAGATGAAATACACGGACGATGAGCGGGGATCCCGGAAGAGCTGTAAATGCAGGAAATACAATGCCGCCGCACGAACCAATCACGGCTTGTGGTCAGTGGCGATTCTACACGTAGTTACATTTTGGAGGAGGGGCACGTCAGCTACGTGTGTAGGCCTCTGCGTAGGACCTCCGGCGTAGGCTAGAAGTATAAATCAGGCTTTAGACTAGGTTGTGTGCAGAGTACAGAGAGGGAAACTTGTTGAAGTTGTATTTCGTGTCTCTGCATGTGGAGCTCTCCATGCTAACGCTGCACAGTATAGAGCTATAGTGGTTCTGGCTTAGACTGCAGTGATTCTGGGTTGTGTGCATGTAGAACAGAGAAGCTGTGTGCAACAGTGTGTTGCAGGTTTAGTGGTATTGTGGTTTGTGTGCCTGCAGGAGGAGCTGTCTGCAGTCCTGAACCTGCACAGCCTGCAGTGAGTCTAGGAAGCTTGCATGAGGTTCAAAGTCATCGTGAGCGGCAGTAGCTGCATGACTTAGAGTCAGTGACGATGTAAAGTAGTGTGCAGAGGATGAGGAGGACAGACTGCAGTGAGTGTGGGTCGTGTTCTCAGAGTCTTAAGTGTATCTCAGTAAAAGCAGAACTATGTTTGCGTGTTGCTGAAGCAGCTCAGATTTCAGTGTGTCTGCGATGCGTGCTTCCATCATAGAGGAGAAGTAGTAGCAGGAGTCGTTCACAGTTGCAGTGTGTGGAGTCGTACACAGAGGATGAGGAGCTGTCTTTGGTGCTGAAGTGAGTCTCTGCTGCATTGGGACACATTCACTCCTTATCTATCCTTCAGCTGTAGAGACAAAGGCGCCTCGGGGAGCGTCCTGCTAATTTGAGACAGCCGGAGTGATTTGTGTCAGCACACTCCGAGTCTAAAAGACGACCTGGAGAATCATCAACATTTAACAACCCCGAGAAAACAAGCCCCTCTGCCAGGACTTCTTTGATCTACTGCGATCCCGGGAGTGTGGAAGCAGCAAACACACACGTACACACACACACACACACACACACACATACATGTAGACTCCACGCTAGCCTGGGGGCTGTGATTTGTCTTCTGCAGTCCCTCTCCTCAGAGATTGGGGAGTATTTATGTAGATTATTGCTGGAAAGTAGGTTAAGATGAATGTTGTGGAGCTGTACCCAACACAAGCACCATTAGCTCTCTCTCGGTTTCATGGAGACTCTCCCTCTGGACCACAACACTCGGACGTTCTTACACTTCACAGAGAAACACAGATTAAAATGCTCTTTCTTTTACTCAGTCCATACGATCAGCTCCTTCTCCAGGACAGATATCAACGAAGGAGGTCGATTAATTGATCATTAAGAACTTACTGGAACACATGTTTTTGTTTAGATTTTCTCTCACGTGGAACAATCATCATGTGGTCTCATATTTGGTTCAGCTATCAGGGAGGTGTTTTAACTTTAAAGCATGTTTGGATGTGAATCAGCTAACTGAAGGTGTTGCTCACAGCGGAGACGCTCAGCTGAGTGACAGGTCTCCACGAGCGCTTTCTTTTCTCCGCCGCCGGACTGATTCTGACCCGGTTGCGCTCCCGGCTGACACCTGACCGCGTTCACATGATTATTTTTCTCAATAAGAACGAGTAGACAGAAAACTGGACTCTGTGAGTCTCAAATATGTTTCTGTTCAGTTCCCTTGTTGAAGTCTGAGCCTTCACTTTTATGACTGTGTGTCTGCAGAGATCATGAGCCCGCTCCACACGTTGATATTCAGCGTGTTTAACATTTTGAACACCTCAATATAATAATCCACAGATATTCAATACTGTCAGTTATATACATTGTGTCGGGAAGGAAGATTTTATTTAGGGGAAAAACACATTTAGCATTGTTTCTGACATGGAAAACTTTTTTTAGGGATTAATCAATAATTGATGGTTAACATTTCCAAAGATAGATCACTGAAAATACTTGAAATTTACATCCCTAGTTGTAATACATTATACAAATACTACAACACATTTTAACCCTTTATGATGTGATTATAAGTCTCTGTAAGTGCTCATTCAGTAGATGCTTTAACCCTCCTGTTATGTTGTGGGTCAAATTGACCCATTTTAAAGTTCAAAAACCTTAAAAAAATTGTTAAAGTATTATTTTGCATTTCTAATGTCACAGTGGATGAAAGGCTAGTGGTATTCAGAGGTTCCTCCAAACCAGCTAAATACAGCATACAAATCTGGGCAGCATGTGACAGAAGAGATGTCTCGTGTTCATTTATCAACATCAAAAAAAAAAGAATTCTAAATGTAAAATAAAATGAACAAAAATCCAAGTCATGTAAAACTATTGTATTTATATTAAGGGCTTTTCAATGTACATTAAAACAAGTTTTAACATGAATTTCATAAAAACGAGTGAGTGATCCTCATTGAACCATGATCTGTGAGAATTAAAGAACACCAATGCACTAAATGTTGATTTAAATGGTTAGTAATGGAGTTAATAATGAGATTTTAAAAAAAATGTTTACTGGGAGTTTTTGGAGTTCTGACACTTTTGGATTATTAAATATGCCCCGGGTCAAGTTGACCCAGGAACATTATCGTGTCCCTAAGAAACGAACATAACAGGAGGGTTAAGGAAAGTCATGAAATCCCACATGTCATATTTTAAAAGCTGCTTATAAGTCACAATACGTTTTCATTTCACACTTCTGTTGACCTGAAGTGATGATCGTGAGGTTTTGATGAGGATCTCTTACAAAAAAACACTTGAACCCACATCTTCTTCTGGCGTATTTCTCTCTGCACATTATGTCAGGATCTCTCTTACGACACGTTTGAGGCTTCCATGACTGAATCAAGAGAAGGGAAGCCGCTGAAACAAACCCACATACGTATGTTAGCTCCACCTCCAGTTATTTAAGAGAACTTGAATCGTCTAAATGACAAAGATTTGGATTTATTTCTCCTGTTCTGATACAACAGTAAGGATTAAGAATCACATATTTCTGCAGCCTGGAGGGTTAAAGCCTGTCAGTGCAGGGAGAGTGTGTGTGTGTGTCTGTGTGTGTTTACGTGTGTTTTGCGTGTGTAGTGTTTTGCGAGTGTTTTCATGGGGGATGGGGGTGTTACTCTGCCAGCATCCCATCTGGCCCCCTCACCGTATCCTCTGAGTCTGAGCTGTAATTGGAGCAGGATTTAGATTGAGATGCTGTTTTTTTCCCCCTCATGGACTAAAAACAACAACCTGAAAATTCACCCTCCGTGTTCCCCGCCAGTAATCACATTCATCTCTGCTCTCTGAATGGTTCCCCCATGTTCGTGCCGTACCTCATCCTCTCTATTTATTAAACGTCCTCACACACTCACACACACACTCACACACACATGATCGTTTAGGTTGTTTCTGTTGCTACACGAACCTTAAATGTCAACCTCTCCGCACCATCTCCAGATTAAGTTTGATTGAGACATTTAGCAGGAAGGAAAAACAGCACTCTGACCTTTTAAAAGCCCCCTCCCTCCCTCCGCTACACACACACACACACACACACACTCTCTCTCTCTCTCTCTCTCACACACACAGAGGGAGTGAAACACGTAGTGACGTCTGTCTTTAAATACTGTTTCTCTAAATGTCAGTTTGTGGGGAAGCTGGTGTGTCTCTCCTCCTCGTCCTTCTCTCCTCCTGTGTCTGATTTGTGTTTGAGATAAGACGACAGTTATCTCTCTCGTCATCACATCCTCTCTCTACACGTTACGTCAGGTTGTGTATGAACATGCACCAGCTCATGTTTTCACACCAAAGCCTCCGTCACACTTCCTGTCATTGTTACATTTCAGGATGAGCGTTGAGGGGAAAATGAAGCAAAGCTACTTAGCCTTTTTCAGCACCCACTGTGAAAAAGCTTTACACTTCATATGAGCAGTTTCTGCACCTTAAAGCAGTGTGAGCTGTGTACTGATCACACAGGGAAATATAGTGTTACTGACTCTCACTGTTACAGAGAGAGAGAGCTGATGTTTAGCAGTCTCACGTCTTATCTTCATCAGTTTAATTCTGGCGAGCGAGCGAGCGCACCTGAGGTTTTAATTGGTCAGAAGAAATCACCTGTTGGACAAACTCTGATTTGATTTTTGTAGTTAGACCTGAAAGAATATGTAGACAGTGTGTTAGCTAGTGCTACATTGTCTGTGAGAAGTATTCCAGTGATTTTAAAAAAGAAGACTCAACAGTTTAAACCAGGGGTGTCAAACTCATTTCAGTTCAGGGGCCACATACACCCCGAGTTGATCTGAAGTGGGCCGGACGAGTAAAATCATAACATAATAAAGGCTGATTTATACTTCAGCGTCTCCCCTACGCAGCAGGGGCTGACGCGGACATGAGCCCCACATACTTCTGCGTCGGTGTGTCCGTGTCGCGCAGCAATTCTCCTCCGAAACGCCTGAGGGCAGTGTGGTCTCTCTGATAGCCATCCGCCTGCTTCAGGTCCCGCTACGATCTCTGTTTCCTTTCCACAGAGATTCAGAGCGTGTTCTGTTAATCTACAGCTGATACATGTTGCTGTTTATCATACAGACATGATTACATGAAGAATAGAGAGGAGGAGATGAAATACACGGCCGATGTCCGGGATCCCGGAAGTGTTGTAAATGCGGGAAAGACAAAGCCGCCGAGCGGACCAATCGCAGAGCTTGTGATCCGCGTCGGCTCCACGGGGAGTTACATTTTGGAGGAGGTGCACGTCAGCCACATGCATAGGCCTCGGCGTAGGTACGGGAGCTACGCGGACCCCCGGTGTAGGCTACGCCGTTGATTCAACGCAGAAGTATAAATCAGCCTTAACCCTAGAACTAACAACAACTCCAATTTTTTCTCTTTGTTTTAGTGCAAAAAAAGTACAAGTACATTCTAAAACTGTTCACATTTAATGAACTATCTTTTTGAATAAACAGCTGTTGTTTTTTGCCACCATGATGAGTCTCATAGTGGCTGTGAACACACCGAGCACACAGGTTTCTCAGTCACCTGACACAGTAGTGTCATACTACTAGTATTAGTAGTAAAGGAGCGCAACCTACGACACACCCACATGTATGGTAAGCACATGCACGATATGATGCTCCTTCTGAAAATAGTGGATCCACCGCTTCTACATATACGTAAACTTTAGTGTTGATTTGATCTTGAAGTGCTCTAAAAAGTCTATAAAATTCAACCAGATTATGCAAACTGCAAATATTCTTTTTCCTCCTTATAGAAAAGAAAGTCCTGGAGCATCGTTCAGCTGCACTCATTGTATGCGCCCCCTAGACGACAAATTTGAAATAGCAGTTACACATTTTTCACTTTACGAAATCCTCCTGCGGGCCGGATTGGAACCTCTGGCGGGCTTGATTTGGCCCGCGGGCCGTATGTTTGACCCCCCTGATTTAAACACATCAGATCTCAAAGAGTATTTTAAAACAGACTGAAAATGTACTCTGGTCTTATTAAAGGAGACAAAAGGAAGAGATTTGTATCTACTTTTTTTAATTATTATTTTTTATTAATTTGTAAAAAAAAATAATTAAATCGTATTTTGTTATTTATATTTTTTAATTAAGTTGTGATTTTCTTTAATTTACTCTAAT